>NW_023461902.1:0-22305 GCF_013731165.1 Rhagoletis pomonella
AACTGTTTTTTTCCTTTTTAACCGTATTTATTTGGTTTCGACTATATTCGGTTTGGCCAACTTCGTTAAATCCCTAATATGCATATTTTTAACAATTTTACATTTTATATTACTTTCAATAAAAAAATTACCAACTTATCCGCTCGGTGCCTTAATTTCACAATGCCTAGTGATAAGCAATTTTGGTACTTTAAGGAGTGCAAACTATCGATAGTGTTGCCAGATCATCGATAGAATCAATACTCATTAACAGGGAACGGATTTTTAGGACTTAAAAACCTATAAAAAAAAGCAAAATAAAACAAAGAAATAGGCTGGAAAAGGCAAAATAAAATATCGAAAAAAGCAGGAAAAGGCACTAGGTATTGCAAAAAAGGCAGAAAAAAGGCAAAACAAAATAGCGAAAAAGGTACTAGGTATTGCAAAAACAGCAAAATAAGGCACTAAAAAAGACAGAAAATGCGAAGAACAATCAAAAAATACATTTATTTTAGAAATGTTTATATGGATTACAAGTAAAAAGAGAAAATCTATGAACTAGTTTCATTATATGAAAAATTTGTCCTTTGCATCTTTTTATCTATTTTATCCTTTCGTGTTTCTAACTCATAAAACTTTAATCTGTATAGTTGTAGTAACATTGAACCACAAGAAGCATTTTGAAGTTTTCTGGCAGCATTTTCATTCGATTTTCGTGAAGACAAGCCTTGAATGTACTAAATGTGCGCTCGACGTTGATACTAGTGGAGCCCAATTTAAATATGGAACGTTTGAAACCCCTTATTGTCTCCAAGCCTACGTTAGCTGAGAAAACGGCTTTGAATTTTTTCAACACCAATTTGGCAAGAGGTCCCTGCGCTTCTATACGCCGCATGGGCATGTGTATATGTTTTAATCTTAAAAAAAAATGTAATTCTTTAAAGGTAGAAAAGGCAAAAAAAGGCAAATATTTTAAAAAGGCAACATCAAATGTGTATATATGGAATCAGGGAAAGCTAAATCGTGGACATTCTTAATCGAATACACTCTATATCTTTAGCAGAAAAAAAGACAATTACCATAAAATCCGTTCCCTGCTCATTAATAAGAGCTAAAAAACGATCGATACTATCGTCAGTGCAATCGACATTTTGACACCTCTAATTTGTCACTTACAGTTTAGGTAAGTGTTGTAAGCTTGAGCTTCTTCTCTAATTTGTGGTGTGATGAGCGTGAGCAAAAGAGGCAACTTCAATGATAAGAACCTTTTTCATAGTGGAAATAAGCTGAAATGCTTGCCATTGCCATCTATGTGGTGCACGCAGCTAGAAAAATTGTTTCTTATTAGGATCCAACCTAGAAAATATCAAGTCGTAGTATGCATATCTACTCGAATACAGGGGCAGTCGGTCGGTCTATAAATATATAAAACGAAGTCGTGTAATATGCTCAATATTTAAAAATTTATTAGGTCACACATATAGAGTAGCACAGTCTGGGTCTTTAAAAATACGAAATTTCTAGACATTCTTAGAAACGCTCTTCTTATATCTAAATTTAAAACGATTTTTTACATCTCGCGCTTTTTTTTGAATAATGGTGACGATATGCGTATGTACATATGTAGTTTGATAAGTATGCAGTCGAGTAGAAGATAAAGAATAACAGCAAAGGGATGGTCGCAATAAACGTTATGTACAAAAATATTTAAGTGTACACGCTTGTATGTAGCTAACTTGCACACACACACAATTTCTTACATATATACATAGATGTATGTAGATGGTTGTCTAGATAATAAATATTATAACTATGCCAATCAGGGCTGCCAACTATACCTAGATGTGAGGTCAAATAAAGTGCCATTATAGGAGATTATTTCTTTCTTTCCCATTTAGCAATAAAATATAAACAACGTTTCGAAACGTTGCTAGAATATTTTTGTATTCTTCTGAGTTGGCACCACAACCATTTGTCGCTTTGGGCCGAGACCAAATAACTTCGACAATCGCCTTTCAAATCCTTTGCAAATTTGCGCAATTTTTTCATCCCGAGTGCAGACAGGTTCCTCTGCACTTGGTCTTCCCATTTTGTTCGAGGGCGCCCTTGCTTTCCTTGTTCATCCAAGCGTGCCGAGTAGAAGGATATGTTCACTGGAGCGTCCACGTGTCTGCGCCATATAAAAGAACGGGCATAATGAGGGACTTGTAGGGCGTGATTTTTGTTCATCGATAGAGGGCTCTGCTTTTCAATTGCCTACCGGGCCCAAAGTAGCAGCTATTGGTAAGTCTTATTCTTCGCTTGATCTCCAGGCTGACATTATTTAAGGTATTCTTACACGATATGTATTTGCATGTATACATACCACTTTTTACATATGGAAATGCCAACATATCGTGTAAAGGCAAATTAGATTTGTTTCTGTGCACGTATGTACATACGAAATAGAAATGATTCTATTTTCATCTGACACACAGATATAATCATCTGAGTTTAGTTTATTTCGTTTTCAAGTAATGTATTTTTAAATAGTTAAATAAGGACTGTGAAATTGACAGACATACGCAATTACATACATATGTATTGAAAAAATCACATTTACAGATGCAAATACATATCATGTAACAACACCTTTATTGATGATGATTGAACTATTATAATATTTTTCAAAAGTAAATTTGGGAACTTCGTGCCAAATTTAAAAAATAAATGCGATTTAAAGCAAAATAGGACGAAAAATGGCACAGTTTGAGCCAAATTGGCAGGCCTGATGCAAACGTCTAGCAGAAAATAATGAACTACAGTGCGAAAAGAGTGGAAGCGATAATGTGTAAAATGATGGCGTGATGTGGTGACTATAGCTATATAGAAAAAGCTTCACATGAAGAAATTGAAATTTCAAATTTAAATATACAAATTCAAATGCAAATGATTATAGCACCAGTAGAAGTTTTACACTACGAAATCGTGCGAAATTTATGCACCAATACATTTATACACATACATATATGTATGTACATATCGTTGCCTTAATATATATAGGGCCTGTCTACTATTTTTATTTGAAGTCTTAATTCGCTGCACTATGCCCATGTCGCACAGTGGGACGTCCCCATATAAGCTGCGGCCAAAAGTAGTAACCGTACTAGAAATTCGCTGAAATTTCGTATATCCGCTATTCGGCACATAGGACTGAATAAATGTGGAAAATTGTAAAATTCAATGGCCTATCACGCCCACAGCTCTTGTGGGCGGAAATTCCAAATGCTATCCGATTTGGAGAAAATTCAGAGCATGAGCTGGTTTTAACGAGAAAAGCAAAAATCTGAAAGATCGTCAAAATCGGTTTTCATTAACGTCCAGTAATTCTAGAAAAACGGTGCAAGAGAGTATAAAAATTCGAAACATTTACTCATTGCACTTGTTTTAAAGTAGTCTTTCAATTAGCTGATTAAAACAAAAAAAAACACTCGTTTCCGTCAGGGTACATACAAGCATATGAAGCAAGCCGTACCCTTTTTCGGTAAAAAATAGTCATTAAAAAGGAAATCCTCCTTGCAGAATTATAGTTTTGGTGTCGTATAAAAAGCGTAACTAATTTTTTTTTTTTCAACTCCCAATGTGGGCGGAGCCCTTCATATCAGCTGTTTGAATCGCTGAACTCGCTTGCAATGGTAAAATCTCTGAATGAGTCTAAACAAATGGCAGCAATAAAATATGCAGTCAAACAAATATACAACAATTATGTACATATTTATGAGGCTATTTATTGTAATTAATGTTTGAAAAAAAAACAGCTACACTTGATGCACTAAAAGCCTACAAAATTAAACCAAAATCACGGAGTAAGGACCTTAATACAAAACATTTCAGGACCTATGACCTCTTATATGATGGTGTGTATTTGTATGTATGTATGTATATGCGTTGGTATGTTAATATATTTAAAAGGTAAACTGGGTATGTACTATACGTGTAGGTTAGAATGTAAGTAAATATGAATGACATTATGATTTTATTGGCATATAAAACTGGAGGCCGACCTGAAATTATTAACTCGTCGCCCATACACAAAAATTTATTTGTAAGCGCAAATGAAGTCAGACAAAAACAAAATGACAACAAAGCCGTGAAGGTTGTGCTACAAAAATCTATCCTTGATGTAAATGAAAACAAAACAAAAAGTCAAAGTATACGTACTTATATATCGTTGGCTTAAAGTGAAAAGCTGCTAAGTCCACTTTCTGGTTAAAACTTATATTTGGCAAGAGAAATTAAGAAGGTATCGTTTCCATAAGTGCTAAGATACATACATGTTTTATTTCTTCCCGTTAAATTGCAATGAAAGACAAATTTAAGTAACACCAAACTTTTCGATTGGTATAAAGTTTTGCTTTGCTTTAAACGCGCCAGTATTTTACTCTTCCGTAAAATTTGTAGACATGGACTTGGCAACTTTTCACTCTAAGCTAGCGATATATTTCCTAAAATATGCATGAGAGCATGCCCCAAAGCCGTAGACACATTTAACTGCTTAGAATGTATGTAGGTGTGTAACAGAATTTATTGTTGCCCATAATATATGCGCATGTAATAAGTTCGTATCCACCTAGTTATATTTATTCATACCTTTGTACCTACATACATATGTGTGTATATTTGCTCTTGAGCACGATAAAATTACATATTTATTAAAATGTGTGTTGTTTTATTTATCTTCAAGTACTCCCTCCTGATCCTTGCATCTAAATCAAGAGTGACCATTTCGAAAGTTTTGTCAGACCAGATACAAATTTTAAATTTTTTTGTACGGCATACGAGGGTAAGTAAATCAACAATAGCACTGTGTGTGCCGCAGCTAAACTTGCAATAAAAAGAATATTGTTCTCGATCCACCTGCCATAGCTATTCGTACATAGTTTACAGAGGTCAGCGATGCCGCCAAACTTTAAGCGATGATATATGGAGCGAACATTTACAGTAGTACTAAACCATTTGTATGCAAGGGATACATATGTATCTACGAATTTATACGCATATTTACGTAAGTACAATTATATGTTAGCATAACTACACATTTTCCAGTTGTGAATGAAAAGCTGTCAAATGAAAATGCGAAAGGGCTATTTAGAGAAATATATTTTTATTCAGTATTTGTTTGGGATTTTATCTAATTAGTACAGTATTGTTACATATAGTGCATTTATAATTTGGACCCACCATCGTACTTAATTAACGGCTCAATTCTAATTCTAATTTCTGAACAAAGCAAGCTGGTATAAAGTAATTACGACTTATAGATTCTGCCAATAAATTAAGTAAACATTAGTTAGTTTTCTTAATCAATGCACAAATCACGAAAAAATGTAATTTTAGTATAGGTTCCATTGTTTGGGAAATTGATAAAAATAGTGGCTTAAGATAAGCCAACATTTATTATGAACTAAAGTATGAACAGTCTACTCTTACGTATATGAGCAGATCTCACGAGTTGTTTTTATTATTAGTGTCACTCCCTTCTCTCACCAAAAAAAAAAAAACGCCAAAGCATTCTTCTTGCATTTATTGCAATCAGTAATGTTTTTTTTTTATTTTTACTCCAAAAAAAGCAAAATAGTTTTTGTTTAATAACCTTGGAAACTCTTCAAATAGAATGTTCATATTAGACGCAATGGAAGTTGGTTGGCATCAAGTACTACATAACTGTGAAGTTTCAAGAGTTTACTATGAAATTAAAAAAAAAATCGCAGCATGTAGAATATCTGTCGCAGCAATTTTGTACTTTTTGAAATTTTACTATTTTTTTTTTAATTTAATAAATTTAGATACTTCAAAATGTTAATATTAAACGATGAAAATGTTTCTTTTCCAAACGAAAAAAAAAAATTACATTGAGTAAAACATATTCAACAAAACTATATTCACATTACAGCATAAATTATTTTGTTTCCATCAAATTCCCAGTGGGAATTAGGAGCACGTAATAATACCTTATTAGCAACTTACTCTTCACCTGGCAGTCATTACCATTTCCCTGCCGAACGTCCCTTACTTTTACAAAGGCATGGCCGCCTTATGTAAGTAGGAATTTAGAATGTACATTTGGTATCAGACATACTTCTGAGCCGCTTTACAAAGTAAGTTACGTGTAATGCAGAGAAGTCCCTCGGAGTAGTTCGGCGCTTGGAGATAACTTCGGCTGCACGTTACTTTGCAACTGACAACGTAATGTGTCGTTGGAGGTGTTCATTTTGTGCTTTACTAGTAGATGACATTGGCCATGATGACAATTTTGGTACTAAAAACTGAAAGAAAAAATGGCTTACCTCGTAAGGTGCTTACCTATTTTCCCAGTGGGTTACTTCACATATACCAAGTACGTTCACATTTTCGTTCATAATTTCTATAACACGTATACGTACGAGTGTGTGCTTTGTTCTTGATTTTAAAAAATAAATGGTTGCATACCTTTAGGCATTTTTAAAAAAAAAATCGTTTTTTCTTCATTTGGTTCTTGATTTATGATAAATTATCTCATTTCTATTTAATTTATTGACAGATGTCACAATGAAATTTGTTGATTTCAACATGATTTTTATTGGCAAACTCGAAATTCATTCTAAAATTGTTGTATACATGAAGAAAGTAATGGTCGCATTCATAAGACGTAGCTGTTTAGCTCATCTGCTACGAAACTACTGGCAACTGTTGAACCCAACAATTACGTCTTAGAAACGGCTTGATAAATATGCTGCCAAATGAACAGCTGATAAATGTAAACAAATGAAATTGCAACAAATAGAGATAGTTGCGCCGATACTATTTAGAATTCAACGCTGAGCGGCCGTTATGCAAAACTGAAGATAATGAAATTTCAAAGATAGATGAATTACCATTTTCGACCAAAAACACATTTTTGTCGAAAAATATAACAACTCGTGAGATTTGCTCATATACACGTGCTAATGAAATATCTATAGAAATTATCAAAACAAATGCGAATGCACTTAATTTACAATAAGTCAAATTTACGCTGCAACCGATTGTCTCGATTTTCCCTTCAAACCAGTTTTTAATCCCACAAAAAATTTGCCCGATAGTGGGCGCAGGAGTTAAGATATTTGGAAAATCCGATTTGTTGCTTATTTAGAACCTGTTTAGCTGAGGGAGAGCGGGAGACCAGGTATAGAGGTTTGGTCGAGTTAGAGTAGTAGAAGAGGTAGGGACTACCTTTGTGAGTGTTGATGTATCGAGCTCAATGAGCCCACATGGTTTATAGGTGCACATCAAGTCAACCACGTACTCCATACGCCTGATATGGGAGAGAGAGATATGCGAGCAGGCTTATGAACCGGTAGCGCATGATGTGGCCCTTCTACCACTTATTTATTGGGGGTCTCCAGTGGAGGGGAGATGATCTAACTGCCGTGGGCTGCTGTGCAATGATCTGGGATTTATTTGGGGGGGGGACTCCATTGGAGGAGTCATGCTCTAGCTGCCGTAGGCTGCTGTGCAATGAGCGGGGATTTATTTGGGGGGACTCCATTGGAGGAGTCATGCTCTAGCTGCCGTAGGCTGCTGTGCAATGAGCGGGGATTTATTTGGGGGGACTCCATTGGAGGAGTCATGCTCTAGCTGCCGTAGGCTGCAGTGCAATGAGCGGGGATTTATTTGGGGATGCATTAATGCAGAGTCACTGTGTGGCTTGCAAGCCGTAGCTTACTACCATACCAAAAAATACTCCGGGAGTGGAGTGAGAGCGATGCTTTAAGCACCGTGTGATAGCCAGGCTGGGTTAGCGTTGACCATTGCGATGAGCCAAGCTGATTTAGCGTTGACCATGGCTGGAAATGCCACCGACTTATCACTTCACTAAGTTCCGCGAACAGATATTTGAGAATTGCATAAAAAATGCATAGCCAATTAAGAACGAGCGAATTACTTTTAAAAACAAGTGCGTGTGTTTGTTCACTGGACTTGGTTTTGTGCGGGAGTGCAATACAAATACGTGTGTGTGTTCGCTGCTTCTTTGTTTATGCGGGAATTGCATAAGTCGCCTAAACAGAACCTATAATATTTAAACCGAAAAAAACTCTCAAAAATTAATTTACTTTTCTTGTCTGCGTCCACGCAAGCAAGCGGATAGGTGTACAAGAAGTTTTATGTCGCATGGCCCGGGTAACCGGGCACCCGGGTATCATCAGCCCTAATTTAAAGGGAAAAAATTTAGCCGTCGAATGCGGGGTCGATTTTTCTTTGTCATTAACCACTAATAAAAGCTTTTTGGGCGCAGTCCGCATGACGTACAGAACCATTATTTTAAATTTTTGCGACGAGTTGCGCAAGCCAGGATTTTGCTAAGTGAGGAGATCAAATATTGTTCAGCTACAGAACTAAATTCAACAGCAAATTTTATGTCTGTATGTTAGTAAATCATTTATTGAGAGAGGATAGTATCGATTTCTTAATGCTGAAAAGCGAATCTGATATACATATCAAACGTGTTGGAATGAGAACTAAATTTCCATAAGCAACGGAGTGAGTTGTGCAATTCAAAATTTGTTTTACACGCTTTCAGAAATAGGAGATAAAGGTGTCTTGATATACGAGAGGGAACATCAAAGCTAACATCAGCCAGAATAGACGGACGTGAAATTGAGTCTGTCAGTAATTTAACCATAACAAGTAAGGAAGTCTAAGTTCGGGCCGAGCCGAACATTAAATACCCGGCGCAAGTATTCAATATTTTTTTTTCACCTTTTCCAAAGCTACTGCTGCATGGTAAGCCGGGGTACATCAATTTTGTGTAAACTAGCGTCCTTAAATTTCGAAATATTGAAGTTTCAAGCATTTCTGAAATTGCCGTTATATGAAAAGCGGCCGTCCGATTAGTCCGATTTCAATAATTTTCAACGTTTTGCTTTTATGTGGCAAGCACAATATCCACACCGAGTTTGGTAGAAATTGGTAGAACGGTTACCGATACACATATATATGTGATCGTAAGTGAGCGGTGCCACGCCAATTTTCCAAAAGTGTATCATAAACGTATTTTTTGGTAAAGAGTTGTTGCAAGCATCAATTTGAATAAATTAGCTTTAATATTTACTGATTTATTGAAAATTGCGTATTTCTCTAAATTACCGTTCTATGGGATGTGGCCATTTAGTATGTTGTTCCAAGGCCAACGACTGTGCCAAGTTTGGAAGAAATTGGTGCAGCGGTTACCAAGATATACACATGTAACCATAAGTGGGCGTGGCTTCGCCCATTTTCCAAAAATTTACAATATTCGTATTTTTCGTCTAAAACTTATTGTAAATATCAATTTGGAGTTAATAATCTTCAGTAGTTACTAAAATATTGCAGTTTTCGTATTCCTGAAAACTACCGTTATATGGGAGGTAGGCGTGGTTATTGTTCGATTTTTCCCGTTTTCAATACCGTCCGTCCTGCTAAAGAAGTGCACGCACCAAGTTTCCTTAAGATATCTCAATTTTTACTCGAGTTATCGTGTGCACAGGCGGACGGACAGACAGTCACCGATTAATCGATTTCTATTTTCATTCTGATCATTTATGTATACAATTTCCTATATCTATGTCGATTCGTTTTGCCTGTTGCGAACAACCATTATGTGAACGAAGTTATGAACCATTGTGCACAAGTGCGCTCGGGTATATAAATTATACCTAACATTTTCCTGCGACTGACAAGTACACGAAGATTATATTGAGAATCCCATCGGAAATTTCTTAAGAAAAAAGTCGGAAACCGAAAAGTAATAAAAAAATACATTTATTTTAGAAATGTTTATATTACAAGTAAAAAGAGAAAAGCTATGAACTAGTTTCATTTGAATCCTTGACCTTCTTTCGAGTTTTTAATTCACAAAACTTTAATCTCTATAGTAGTAACATTGAACCACAAGATGCATTTTGAAGTTTTCCGGCCGCCTCAAATGTACTAAATGTGCGTTCGACGTGAGTTGATACAAGTGGCGTCCAATATAAATATGGAATATTTAAAACTTTCGTATTATCAATTATTTGCTGAGTTATAAAAGTTTTTGCATTTTTCAAAAATACCCCTGGAAGTGGGCGTGGTTATTTGCCGATTTTGCCCATTTTCAATACCAATTTACCTAGCAGCGAGGGTAACCCGTAAACAAAATCGAAAAAAAATCTCGTTTCATTCTTACACAATACAACCGTTATGCGAACAAAGTTCATATATGCATGCATAAAAATGCATGTATATTTCTTTGCATAACAGTTATGCAAAAAATTTTAACCACCTTTGAATTTTTCTTGTTTGTTAGATAACTAATTTTTAATTGAAAGGACAAAGAGTTTTACATAAGTTTCTCAAATTTTGTCCACTTTTTACTACATAGCGGCAACATTGTGTAAATGTCAGTGCGTATGAGTAAAGCAGAATATACACAAGCAAACTTGTCTGTACTACATGTCAAGTATGACATACCGTCGCATGGTGGATAGGCGGGTGTGCACTCCAAATTTTAGGTATGCATACATGTATGATAAAAATTGAAAATTTTCAATTTCTCTGCTTGTAGTTGCGACAGGTCTAAACGTTTATAGTACGCAATGCAGACAGAACGTCATATTTGTATAGAAAATTATAAACCCAGTAAACATATGGATTCACAAATATTTCAATTAATATAATTTTTTATAACTGATTTCGCATTATAACTTTATTAAAGACTATTTCATGAAAAAAGGAAAAGCAAGAAATCTTTAACATAGGAGCCCACGCAAACTGTGTAAACCACTTATGTACGTATGTATAAGGATAAATCATTAGATAACAAATTCTAATAGTTTTAATTTTTTATTAGCACTTTGATGTGAATGCATATTTAATAAAGATACGAACACATACATATATGTATGACGGAAGCTTTGGGGAAACTTTCCTTTACGGCCTGTCGTTGTATGCATGGTAGGCGGAGCTGTAGGGGTGTGGCACCTCCCACACCACATTTTAGAGTAGATAAAGGCACTCACTTGAGCCTTTCCGTGTTGCCGGAGAAGAGTGGGCCCGCCAAACATAAGGGCCGCGCTTAGGGATTGTAACCGATACTAAGTAGAATTCTCCTTTCGGTGTTGCCGGAGAAGAGGGGCGAATGCCTCTCTCCTTTTGTCAAATGTAAACCATGTGCTACGTGTACATGTGATAAATAATAATTTTAGTCAACCCATATAAGTTAAATAAAAGAGGCCATATAGATTTATAACCCGAAATTGTAGATATTTCGAAATTATTAAATAATAAAAGTACTTTTAAATAAAAGTGAGATCCTTTGGCAACGTCTGAAAGTGATAAACATAAATTTCGGCCCACCCATCCCGACGTTATAAGAAAAGCCAATCCGAAACTTTTGCAGATTGTTTATTGGAACAAATGGTGGTAGTATATTCGCCAAAAAAAAACCTTTAAATATGACTCGATAATGAGCCGTATGTGAGGACAATAAAAGTCCACTATGACTAATTTGCGACTCTAAATGTTTGCTGGGAAAAAGTAGATCCGTATGCCGTGATGTTCGCTCACTTCAAAGATTTCGATGAAATGGAGTTTGAACAACGTGTCGCATAGGTGTATACCGAACTGACATGCGACCAAGTATGCATACAAGTCTCATTGTGTATATTCTGCTTAACTACACCACAGAGCGTACTAACCACATAAACGTTGTTTAAATATTTTGAAAACCACTGGTTTGTAAAATACTTGTTTTATTAATATTTTACTGCAATATTTTTGCAAAATTGTATTTACTAAATACTAAGTAACAACTAAGTAAAAATCATCGTAATCATTGTTTGTAAATATTGAATCACGACATATGTATTTATACTTCAGATATGCTAGATAATTAAATTAAATGCCGCAGCACACAAAGAAAGTACAAATAGCTAATTTTTTATTCGCAAGAGCTTTGTTTAAAGTATACTGCAGTGGAGTCAAACATATACGCTGGAGAAAGTCCTTAAAAAAACACCAAACCGCTAAACTAGGCTCGCTATAGAGGCCTGATGGTTCCTTCATGGGCTCTTTCAGTTCTTTTGAATACTAAGATGAATAAAAAAATAGTTTAAAAGAAAGAAATGTTGAATAAACAAATCAGAGTTTGTAAGAAATCCCAACCTAACACTTTGTTCTTGTAATTTTGTATCGCCAGTGGTAAGTAGATTAAATCAGTGGTTATCAATTAATAACCCCGCCCAGATGTAAGAAAAAATTGACACAGCACTGCATCATCAATATTGTTGACATATAGCGCTTTATTAACTGAAATTCTATCGAAAATTCTGTACGGCAATTATGCCTTCATACCCTTAATTAAAATACCATTAGAATTCACTTAGCAAATGAGTAGTAACAGCTTTCCAGAACTATAATTTTTTCTAGCTCATTAGTTTGTATTATGTATTGAATAAAGGAGTAAAAACTATAAAAAATTGTTAGAAGACATTTTGGAAAATGTGAACATTAACAAAGCTTTTTTTGCCGAGTCCCACAATAAATCATATTTGGCGTTTGAAAGACAAAATATAGCTCACAGTTTTGTTAAAGTTTTTTAAACAGCTTATAGAATGTGACATATATATATATGTAAGTACATACGTACATTAATACACATCTATCATTCATTTACCAACAGGAAACGGAATTTCTGAACAATTGATGCAGAGCTACTCCCTATACTATATTATTTCTTGTTTATACCGACACATAAAGCGCTTTGAAACTGTTCGCAGTTACTCAAAGCTTATGCATAAACTAAATTTCAGTACACTTTTAAATTAAAAAGTGTATTTACTCGTATTTATTTCCAAATAGGTTTTTAGCCGACTTCAAAAAAGGAGGAGGCTATCAATTCGTCAGAACATATATATATTTTGTATGTATGCAATTCTTTTTTTAAAGGAAAGGTAGTCCCATACTAATTTGGTTAAATCCAATCATTGGATCACGAAGAAATTAACGGTGCTCTTAAATTTTTATATGAGAGTTGAACACTTTTATTTTTTCTTAGTAATTATTTGTTATTTCTCACATCGGACAGAGGAGTATTTGTCGAAAGAAACGAGCAAAATTATTTTGTGTGTTTTTCTTCTAAATAATGGGTCTATTAATCTGGATAGACTATTTGTCTTTTTATTTTACCTTCCTTTTATTAGCTCGGGATGTAACTATGTAATATTGATGCGCCTAAAAGATGCAGCGATTTCTATTCTCAAGTTACATACCTGATGACAGTATGAATGGCAATTAGGTTTTAGTTTTTTAAACTATAATTTTATTAAGATTGGCTCTAGTTTGTGAACTATTGCGTATTTCCTAAAATTTTTGGTTGCTAAATTTGGAAGGCCATTATTTTCGTGATGTATTTTATTGCGATGTAATAAAATGAAACACACGTAATTAATCAAAACTATCTGGTTACGTGTCAAAATATTTGAACTAAACTCAATTCAAAACCATTTTGGGTAATCTGCACACTTGTCGTCCACTCATGTTTACGTTATCGCCTCGCCCTGAAATTTTGAGCCGAGCACATGCATTTCAATGGCGGCCTGCACACTTATCTTTATCGGCTAGTTATCGGCAAATCGTAGGAGATGGAAAAACTGGATGAGTAGGACACTTATGTGAAAATTATTGAAAATATCGAATAATTGCAATAAAATTAAAAAAAAATTAGAGTTTAAACTATCAAATATGACGAAAATGTAAAGAGAAAAAACTTCATTTAGCTATAAAACAGAGGTGGGCAGCCTTGGCAGATCATCTTTGTAGTGTACGTGCAATTGATCTCACTGTGTGCGTGGGAACAATTCGTGCAGTTGAATGAATTCATTGTTGCTTGTTTACTTTAAATAGATTTTTGCTTGGCGGGTTTTTCGTTCAAATACGCTTTCAGTCTGCACGTCGCAGATGCTTTTTCATAGTTTGGTAATACAAAACTAATATTTGTGTTAACATCTTAACATTTTTAGACCTTCTGGAATATAACCAATAACAGTCAGCACCTCTGCAAATTCAGCTACAGCCAAAGGTATGTAAACGTGTTTTCAAATGCACAATTTAATTTACATTCATTCAAACAAGTTTGATTTGAGAGTGAAAATACATTTCTCTGCAAATAATTAAAAATTGCTCCATGGTAACCCAAAAAGAAAACATCTTGTTACTTTTTTCGTTTACAACTGGTTCGAAACTATAGAAAATGGGGTGCAAAGCGAACCTCATCTCATATGTCGAATTTAGGACTGGTTCTGAACTATAGAAAAGGTAATGCAGCGGCGGACAATTTCCAATTCCTATGACATCGCCGTGCTAAATTCGCCAGTTGTTTGCATGCAAAAGGGATTTATCGCGAAGTAGTGGAGGGTGTAAATTTTCTAGAAGCGCACCAGTTCAAAATTAGAGATTTTCCCCACAGGGAAGCTTTCGCTGCCTTCTCAAGCATAGCGTGTATGTATGTATACGCGAATACGACGCGCAGTCGCCCGCCGGGCAGACGCTGCCCAGCAATGCTATAAAAACACAAAAAATGCAGATCTACATATGGCGCTGTTTATGCTGATTTCAACCATACCAAAATTATTTGGTGAAAAAAAGTAATTTTTTATACATATGTATAATATCTTAACCAATTAGAAAATTTATGGCAATTTAAAGAAAATTTAATTACCTTTTACATGACGTATATACTATAACCATTTTAAAACTAAATTATAAATAAACATTATTTTGAAAAAATATATATACAATTTCGCATTAATTGTTTCTATTATCACTAAATTCTTAAAACTGCAAAGCAGATGATAATCAAATTGAATTAAAGGTAATAGCTACTAATTTTCAAATATTATAAATTTCTTTAGCATAAATTCTGTATTTTTTCAAAAACAGGTTATTTTTTTGTAATCTCTCTAATGTTGGCTGCGATGGCCGAGGCTGGAGTGCTTTAACTGGTTGCGGCTCAAAGAATACCTCTTTTCTGGCCTTTTTTTTTGAAGGCGTTGCTGATTTTCTCCATATAAAAATATCATCGAACACACTTTGTATGGTCAGAAAATGAGTTAACTCATGTGCGCTGGGTCCCAGCTACTTACTTTAAAATCGAATGGGCTAAAAAGTGAATGCTCTAATGCAACATTTTCTATAAATAACGCACAAAGAATGAAACTTGAATTTATATGGGTTTTTAATGTTTATATGTTTATATATTTCTATATATGTTTGTTTACAAAACGAGCCTATAAATTATAAAACAGTCAAACTTGTTAATATTTGAGTGTCGTATTGTTATGATAAGCATTATAAAAATGTAGTTGGTATAAAAAATTTAAAGACGCATATATTCGCCATTATCGGGGAGTATAGTTATCTGTTACACTGAGCATGTTTAAGGAGAATATGTATGTATGTATACAAAGAAAAGATATATTGTACAATTTTCTACAGCTATTTTCATCTGCGAACATACTAAAGTTTTTGACTTTGACACCATATTTTTCAAATTCGAGCAAACATTGCAGATCTGATGACATTGACGAAAACTGTCTTCGTATATTACAAATATACATACATACATACAGTGGTCGAAATAATTATAGCCGCACCACATTTTGACAAGTTTTAACATATTATTTTTGTTGTTATTTAATTTTGGTTATTTTTTACAAAAATATAGTTCATTCTTTAATAAAACCCGTGTAACTATGAATTTGAAACTTATTGCAATATTGAAAAAAAAATTAACAAACTTTCGTAAAAGTTTCTAACTTTTCTAATTAGATGCCCTAGAAAGATTCTGAGTATGCAGTTTTGTAGCCCAATGAAGTAGATCAAAGTACAAGTTGCAATTGGCTAAAAACTGCGGTTGATTTTTTAGAGTTTTTTCCCCACATTTGCTTCCATAACCGAAACATCCTGGACAAAGGAAATCTAAAAGATTAACTGTAATTTTTAGGTTTTTGAAACTTGTACTTTGTTCTACTAGAATTCAACGGGCTAACTGCATACTCAGAACCTTTCTAGGAAATCTAATTAAAAAGTTAGAAATATTTACGAAAGTTTGTTAAATTTTTTTTTTAATATTGCACAAAGTTTCAAACATGGATTTACACAGGTTTTGTTAAAGAAGGAACCATATTTTTATAAAAAAGTAACCAAAATTAAATAACAAGTAAAATAATATTTAAAATTTGTCAAAATGTGGTGCGGCTATAATTAGTTCGACCACTGTTTTTACATATGTACATAGACTGTTCTACAGTGACTTCGATTAATCGCTTCTTAAAGTGAATTATACATACACATATATTACGACTAAATCTATTTTCAGGTATTTGACATAAAATCTACTTTGGCAGTCATAAACTTTTGTACACGTTTTTGTTTTTCCTGCAAGTTGCTCAAAGTAGAAAAGTATCAGGTAAGAAGCGAACTAGGCAAAGAAAGAACTTCTTTGCAAAGTAATTTCCCCTGACGACACGTCCCATCTTGATTTACCAAAAATGCTGTTAGTAACCACTGCTAAAAGCTTTTCTTCATAGTCTTTCTTTCGCTTTTGTGTCAAATTGCATGTGGTTTGTTTTTATTGTTCTAACTTTACCAGCTAATTTTTTTTTGTTCTTAATGTGAATATGAAAGAAGAAGAAGAAGAATATCATAAATACGTAGCATCTGAAAATGAAGCAAAATGAAATTTCTTTAGTACAGGGAGGACATGCGCAAATTCTTACTTATGTGACTTTATTCACATACTAACATATTATTGAATATTCCTGGAAAATCATTTTTCATATTTTTCCAACAACTTATTGTAATTCACACCTCCAGCTACATAAAGGTTGCTACGTTGCTAGGCACTTACTCGCATGTACGTATATTTTTATTTCTCTTTTATCCAATATATGTACACACTCACTTATGCGCAGACACGTGTAAAAAAACAAACTATTCCCAAAAGACATACATATCTACATTAGGGTGCATCACTCTCCATACAAAAACAAAAATCGGAATTAAAAGATCTATTTAATATTGAGACATCCGCCAAAATATGTATTTCGGAATTAAAAAATATATTTTATTTGAGACTTCCGCCAAAATAACAGAAAATATTTTTTCCAAAAAATAGCCTCAGTTGATAGAAGTTGATGCATAAATATATTTAAAAATGTTGTCAACGGAATCAAAATAATGAGATTTTTGGAGATACATATTTTCAAATTCGTCCAGCTCACAAACATCTTAATATTTTTTCCGAAATATTTTGGCGGATGTATTAAAATATAGTAGTTATTTACGCTTGCCTGGTTATCAGGTTATCCGGTTATGTAGTTATATTTTTTATTATGTTTACAACAATAAAAAACACTATAGAATAGTTATTTTTAACCAGATAACCTGATAACCAGGCAAGTGTGAACACAATTTTACAATTCTAGAGGTAACACCTCAACGTTTTTTGGTGCGGCACTCTAATGTACGTACATATGTACATACGGCTATTTCAAATGAAATGTAACAAGATTCTGCTCAGTGGCCTTAGATTGACTCAAATTTTGCACAGTGCCTAAATTCGCACAAAAGCTGAGAAAATTTTTTTTTCTTTAAAATTATGGGCGATAAACTGTCAAGTTGGGTCAACGGAATTACTTAGAAGTTAACTTATACTTGCTCCATTTACAAAAATTGTAGGATCATTGGAATGTTAGTCAATCAAGATATGTACATATACACATACTCTTCCATAACATCTTTATACTTTTAAATACAAAAGTTCTTTTGAAGTAACGGTGATTTTTAATCTTTAAAATACGATCCATATACCCGAATTTTTTTTTTACCAAACCATATTTAATAAAACATACCTTCTGAGAAAAAATACATGATCAAAAAGTAATTAAAACCAATCTTTTACAGATCCGCTTTATTGTGCCTAATGAATATTTTGTTTCCCATTAGTAAATAATTAATTTGCATTTGAACACGACCGCGACACATTTTTGGGTTTTCGCTTTTTGGCATAACTTCAGAAATTCATAACTTCAAATGCTGGTTTTCCACTAGCCATTAAATGGCAAAAATGACAAAAGACAAAGTCGGGCATTAAAAGTAATCGTGTCATATCTACCATTAAAAGAATAGTCATTAAGTTCATTTCCACATGGCATTTTTTTTAAATGGCATAGATTTTTTGTCATTTCAATGCCTAGTGGAAATTTTATTTTTAATTTTTTCTGTTGAATAAATTAGGAAATATAGCTCATTATGGCGGCCGCTGGGGTGTAGTGGTAAGCAGTGCGCACTTCCGCTCCGCAGGGCTGGACGAGAAGCTCGGCCAAACACTAACATATGTTTTAGCGCCATTCTATTATTACACTATGCGACAGTCAAAATCGGGATGGGATGAAACCAACGGGAAATGTTATATCGGTCAAAAACAAGTTATACGTGGCCCGGCGTTTCGCTGGGTCACGTCTAGGAATCGAGATATATCGATTTGAAGTTAGTAACTATCATATAGGGGAAATTGTCACCTTTGGTGGTCTTTTTTTTGACATAACTCGAGAACCACTAGTCCGATTTTGCTCAAACAAATTTAAAAAAATTAAATTCCTTTAATTACAATTCCTTTAATCTGTTAATATAACGCTTTTCTATATACTCAACAGTTTTGCCGGTAAAAATAAATGTAAGAAGAAAAAAAATATTATTTTTGCCTAAAAATTAAATTTTTTTTTTTAATTCATAAAAAATTCTGAAAAGTCGTGGCGATGCTAAGAGGTCTCCAAGGAGGCTATACGAAAAACATGTGTTTCTTGTGTCTTTGGGATAACCGATTTAAAGGAAACCAATACGAAACGCATGACTGGCTTGCTCGAGATCCAACGGAGAAAGGACACAACTGCGTAAATGATCCACTGGTGCCAATGGAGAACGTCCTCATACCCCCTCTCCATATCAAACTGGGAATCGTAATAAATTTCATCAAGGCCATTGTGAAGCAACCGAAAATTCTTGATTGTTTGAAAAATATTTTCCCCCCAATCAGCGAAGCAAAATTGAAGGAAGGTGTTCTGAATGGGCCGGATATACGAAAGCTCATGAAATCAAAGGAATTTAAAGGTGCTTTAGACGGTAATGATTACTTTGCGTGGAGGGCAGTGAAGAAAGTCATACGATATTTTTTGGGAAGTACGCGAGCACACAATTACCCCGCTCTTGTGACCAAGATGTTGCACTACTTCCAGAAAATTGGAGTGAATATGTCCCTCAAAATTCACTTCTTGCATCACCATCTCGAATACTTCAGCAAGCAGCTAGCCTCAGCGTCGGATGAACATGGCGAGCGCTTCCATCAAGTGGCAATTCCAATGGAAACGCGATATAAAGGCAAAAGGCTCGATTCGCTGGTGGCCGCAAAAGACGTACGATCCCGACAATGAAGATGAAGAAGAAGAATATACAATGGGAGTTTCCTCCGAGGGTAAGTCACAAAAATGAAGTTAACTGACTAATTAAAAACAATTGATTTTTTCCAGATGAAGACAGATCCTCATCCGATATAGACTCTGAACAAGTGGGCGAACCACCACGCAAGAAAGTAAAGGGCGCAAACAAACGAAAATAAGTTTTGCGTTCATCGATTTTTATAACCTATGTATCTATGTAATAACCTAATAATTACCTGTAATAATTTTTAATTTTACGTGTTAATAATAAATAATATATAATAAATATTATCCAAATTCATTGAATCATAAAATCAATATTCTTGTCAAAATGAGATACCTTCACTTAATTGTGAATAAAAGCGAAACGCGTCCATCGATTTTCATGATCTATGTCTCATTTTGCTTAAAGGTTATGTGACTTTGCGTGAAAGTAATACGACTTGCCTTTTTTCCGTTTTGGATTTTTTATGAAAAAATAAAAAAAATTTAATATTTTAGGCAAAAAATATATTTTTTCTTCATACATTTATTTTTACCGGCAAAACTGTTGATTATATAGAAAAACGTTATATGAACAGATTAAAGGAATTGTAATTTTTAATTTTTTTTAATTTGTTTGAGCGAAATCGGACTAGTGGTTCTCGAGTTATGTCAAAAAGAAGACCACCAAAGGTGACAATTTCCCCTATATGATAGTTACTAACTTCAAATCGATATATCTCGATTCCTAGACGTGACCCAGCGAAACGCCGGGACACGTATAACTTCTTTTTTACCGATATAACTTTCCCCGGTAGTTTGAACCCTTCCCGATCATTGACCCCTACCATTTGTCTCACAGTGTTATTATCAGGGCACGGATTTTATGGAAATTGCCTTTTTTTCTGCTAAAGAGATAGAATATATTCGATTAAGAATGTCAACGATTTAGCTTTCCCTGATTCCATATATACACATTTGATGTTGCCTTTTTTTGCCTTTTTTAAGATATTTGCCTTTTATTTGCCTTTTTTAAGATACTTGCCTTTTTTGCCTTTTCTACCTTTAAAAAAGTGATTATAGCATTTACAATTTTTTTTTTTAAGATTAAAAAATATACACATGCCCATGCGGCTTATAGAAGCGCAGGGACTTCTTGCCAAATTGGTGTTGAAACAATTCAAAGCCGTTTTCTCAGCTAACGTAGGCTTGAAGACAATAAAGGGTGTGGGTAAAATTGTAAAGGGCGAGGAAAACGCCCTTATTCCTGAAAATATGAACGTTCCAAACGTTCCATAGTTAAATTGGGCTCCACTTGTATCAACATTCAAGGATTTTCTTCGCGAAAATCGAATGAAAATGCTGCCAGAAAACTTCAAAATGCACCTTGTGGTTCAATGTTACTACAACTAGAGATAAAAGTTGTGTGAGTTAAAAACTCGAAAGGAGAAAATAGTCAAAGATTCAATGTACAAATTTTTCATATAATGAAACTAGTTCATAGTTTTTCTCTTTTTACTTGTAATATAAACATTTCTAAAATAAATATATTTTTTGATTGTTCTTCGTATTTTCTGTCTTTTTTAGTGCCTTATTTTGCTTTTTTTGCAATACCTTTTTTTTTGCCTTTTCCTGCCTATTTCGCTATTTTATTTTGCCTTTTTTTGCCTTTTTTACAATACCTAGTGCCTTTTCCTGCCTTTTTCGCTATTTTATTTTGCCTTTTCCAGCCTATTTCGTTACTTTATTTTGCCTTTTTTATAGGTTTTTAGGTCCTAAAAATCCGTTCCCTGGTTATTATTATTATGGCTCGTAATGTTTTTAATAAATTGTAAATAAAATTTTGTATGTAAAATGGTAAAACAGATAGCTAGCTTGATTCATGACCTTTTCAATAATAACATACTTTTGTAAATATACTCGTAGCTCTCGTGAAATTATAAGAATTTTTTTGACCCAACTTAACTAATTTATCTATTTTTAACATAACACTGTAGGGATGCTCAACAATACGAAAACGCCGAGACACGGGGTCCGTAGTGGGGTCTGGTTCTTAGTTTAGCGATTGTGAATCATAATTAAAGGAAGGCAGTGGTGTTAACTCTATACCGCATTCGAAGCCATATATGGTATCACTACTTTGACAATTTTTTCCACTTAACGAGTGTTATAAACATTTATCAAACTAATTGAATGCATTGAGAAGTTAACTTCGAACGGAATTTTTTTGCCTATGGTTAGATGACATTTGAATATAACCTCACTTTTGAGTAAGTGGCCGAAAAACGTCTATTTGTGTGAGCGGAACTCAACTGCGAAAAAGGAAAACAAACGAAAAACGCAAGTTCTGCTTGTAAAATAAAAAATATTTATATATCTATATATAAATATGCCACAAGAAAATTTTGCAATCCCTTTTTTGAAGGCACCGTTCGCTCGCTTTCAATGAAACATACACCGATTTAAAGGATATAACTTCCTCTAATCCAGAAATGTTAATCCCGATATATAGGGGGCGTGGCATCTTACATATATACTAAAATGTGAAAACCACTATATCTCCAAAACCAATTATGCTGGGGAACTAAAACTTAGCACAGATGCAAAGATTGTAAATATCATACTTACGGCGAAAAGTGGTAGATTTTGGAAAAGGAGGAGTGGCAACTCCCATACAAAGTGAAATTCTCCTATTGCTTTTCTCTGGAACCGCTTATGCTAACGTCCTAAAATTTGACACAGCCACATATGCCATCAATACCGTATTTACGGCTAAAAGTGGTGAATAATGGAAAAGGGGGCGTGGCACCGCCCATACAAACTGAAATTCTCATAT
>NW_023461903.1:0-7619 GCF_013731165.1 Rhagoletis pomonella
TTGTTCACAAATACTCAGGTTTTGCCACACTTTATCAAATTTAATAAATCGCCCATTTTTATCAAAAAACACAAAAATATGTAAAAGAAGCAAATCAAAGTAGCTGTGCCTAATCTCTCTAATGTTGGAGCAACAGCGGAATTTTTCACCGCATAGCGTGAAAATTATGTGTTTCTTGTAATTTGCTTTTGTAATTTTTTACTTATATTCGGCTAACACTACCTTGTGTAAATGCGCCTATCTGTAAAGAAACAAAGCTACTGTGTGGTGTATTCAATATTCATTTTTTGGTGAATTCTTTGGACCACTGTAAATTGCTCTCAGAATTTGTGATGTGCTGAGTCGCTACTTTTAAGTATTGATCGATACTCGGTACCGATTTAAAAAGTATCAAATACTTTCGATACTCGGTACTGAAATCTTGGAATTTCTAATAAAAGCGCGCAACAGCCAAAAATATGAGTTATATGTACACATACATATAGTGTCAGCTATTAAAAATAAATAATATTGCCACCAGAACTATTGCAGTTGGAAAGACGGTTGCGATAAGTAAAAGAAGGCGAGAGTGTGTTTTGCGACATCAGTATCAGGGCGAATTTAATAAGGTGGTGTTACCGGCGTATCTGAATTTTTCGCCGTGGAGGACATTACATCAAAATTACGTGTTTGTTGTAGTTAATACTAATGACAGTATGAATATCTGCGTATAATTTGTTAGTGTAATTTTTTACTTATATACGGCTAACACCACCTTACTAAATTCGAATTGATCATTATTGTGCAGATTTTATTGCCTGCCTTGTTCGCCGCACACATTATGCTTGCTTCACTTAACTACATACCTACAAACACATTGCTCATCTCTTGAGAAAGGACCGTCTTATTTGTACATTTTGGGTTTTTAGGCGATGTCTTATAAAATATCAATAATTTTTACCCCCAAAAGTAGCCTATGTCGTATTTCATTGGATTCCCAAACAATATTTTAACGTTTAACTAGCCAAAGATGTAGTTCAAGATGCCCCTATAATAGAATCTTAATTAAAATATAAAACAATTTCAAAGGAAACTGATTTTTTTTTTAAATTCAAAGTCAAACCATCTAAAGTGACTTAAGCTACTTTAATTGAACGGCACAGATATAATGACGAAAGGTACCGTAAAGGAAGTATTGGGTACCGAAATTTGTTTCAAGTATTGGGTACCGAGAATTCAGCACATCACTACTCAGACTGTCGCCTGAATAATTTTAATGACATTTGTTAACGTGGAGCTATTTGTGAACCAAATGAAAAAAGTGGCGCATTTTAGGAGCTGGTGTAGTTTTCGTACTTATCTCAATGAATAAATAGTACCAAAATGTTAAAGGTAGAATTTTGATTTGAAAGAAATACTGGTGGAATAACAAATACACCAAAACGTTCTTTTTTTATTCAATCTAATCAGATTTGTACCAAAATCCATAAATTTACACCAATTTATACACCAGTGTGCTACTTGAGTATTTGATTTAATTTAAGCTGGTGGTATTGCTTAAGGTCATTTTACATGGCCGTTCACTGTTGTCTTTAGCCTTTCATACAATACACTCGATATGTCCTTATACGCGACTTTTAGAGACTTAGGTGACGCACATGGCGGCTTAATTGGATTGGGTTAGTTGCAGCATTTTTGTTGTCGTTTATTCAGAAATCAGAGTTACCATCGATTATGTGGTCCTCGACTGGGAGCTCGAGTTCTTACAGGAGTTCGCGCTTGTCTCCAAACTTTCCGTAAGTCCTCTAACTTTCTGATAGAATTTCCAGGCGCTTTTCCTTTCGGCGAGTATTTAAAGTTCCTCACATTCACGTTGATGTTTTATGGATTATTGAGCGTAGGAGATTTAAACCAAAGTTTGGACTCCAATACATTTGTTTGCTATGCATTTGAGCTGAATCTCAGTTCTCCGTTCCCTTTCCATGCAACCGTGTACATTTTATTAATTTCACGCTCATTCAGCTTGCCGCAAAAAGCTACTAAAACTGTCCATGTATGTATTTGTATCTACATATTCCTTTGCTTGTGCAATCCTCCTCATCTGCTTGTTGGCGCTTTGTTTCTTCTCGCATTGCCGCGTGCCAACGCCATACGTCACCACCTTAACGCCCCTGACCTTACTTCCGCATTCATATAAATACATATATTCGTAGCATA
Source organism: Rhagoletis pomonella (assembly GCF_013731165.1). Classification (NCBI taxonomy): domain Eukaryota; kingdom Metazoa; phylum Arthropoda; class Insecta; order Diptera; family Tephritidae; genus Rhagoletis; species Rhagoletis pomonella. Next base: position 2,197 of record NW_023461903.1, read on the forward strand.
CTTTCATATTTAGTTCCCTGCATGCTTCAGTGCCTCTGAAATACATTTTCTAAAACGCTTTCATTACATTGTGGCACGCTTCATTTTTTTCACTCGAACTCTCCTCCTCTCTTTCCGTCCCTTCCCTTGCATAATGCATAAAAAACGCCGCTTCATTCGCAACCACTTTGCTGTGATGATTTTTTACGCAAAATGAAAAATGACACAACAAAGCCAAAATGCCACAAAATGCACACAGTCAGGCAGTCAGCTATCCAGTTAGCGGAGTGGCTGCAACGGAGAAGAGAGGAGGGCGCTACAAAAAGCAAGAAGAGGACTTCACTAAAAGCCATTGTAGTGGATATGGTGTGGCGCCACAGCAGCGCTGGTCGCCTTGCCATCATTTTTCAAGGTAGAATGCACTGGACACAATAGTACTTACTGACGGCGAGGAGAAGAGATGGAGTGCGCGAGTTGAGCACGGATGAGCTGAGAGTGTTGAGTAGCAGCGGCGCCACCCGAAGTACCATTAAAATGTCCTCTGGCGTTCGATTTGCTGAGTTGGAGAAGTAATGCATGGAAGAGTTGTTGTATAGTATTTTTGTAATTGTTGATTTTACTTTTTCGTAGTTATCGCTGAAATTTTATGTGACTAGCTTTAGCAGCAGAGTATCTCAATTCGATTGTATGCAAAAATCGTCACCTAATTGTCACAAAACGGCACTTTTCACGTGCTGTTACCTTCGACAGTTAACTACAAACTCATTTGCATACACTTGAGCGCTCCACACCAAGCTTTTAACAGTACCGTAATAAATACGTAGATGCGTATTTATAACCATAGGCTGTGCAGCCATCAAAACTGTCCAATTCCCTGCCATAATCAATCTAATCACTTACGCTTGAGTGCATCAATTATGCTACCATCAAGTCAGCCACCAAGCCACCAAGCCAACCAGACAATCTACTTTCCTGTCGCGCATATCATACTCATACTTACATACACTCAACCTGCCAAGCTGACAGTCCATCAGTCTGCCGGGCTGTCTACGCTTTGTTCACCTAACCACAGTCATATGCTTTACCCCCCCGTATCACTCTCTCCAGCAAACACATTTCTTACTCTACCTCCCCTCTTGATCTCCATAGCGATGGCAGTCAGCAGGGTTGCCACTTTGGTAAATTTTTACCAAAATTGGTAGAAAAAATTTGGGTTGGTAAAAAGATAAATTTTTTCCCTCTTATTAGAAGATTTTTATGTAACTACGTATTTTGATTCTTTAGAAAAGAAATTAAATTAAAGCAATTTTTTAATTAATAGCAATTTTTAATCAATGGCAATTGTTAAATGAAAAAAAACACAAAATACTGGCGGAACAAGAATTCAAAAATCCCGACGGGAATTTTTGGCTGCACGTTGTTGGTTATGCTCAAATGTTGTGGGGTATAAAACTCCGTACCTTAAATTGTTCAAAAATTTCAGAGTAAAAAGCTCGAAATTTAGACGAAAATTGTTTGAATTTTTCTAAATGTTGTCTTTAGCTTGAATCTTTGATTTTTGAAAGTTTGGTAAAAGCGCAAACAATATTATTATAAAAAATACCAAAAAAATGTTTGCTGGAAAAAAGTAGTGAATATTAAAAAAAATCACCAAACAGTTTTTTGAGTCACTATAATAACTCCAGTTGCAGTTTTTTCAAATTATGAAGTTTCGTTGTTGCCTTTGGTCTCATCACTTTCGATTAATTTGTTAAATAAAAGTGCCTTAAGCACTATTTGAATTCTTATTGAAATAACTGAAAAAATTACAAAACTATAGCTTTTATTACAATAACTAAAAAAAGCTAATTGGTAGATATTTTCCAGAATTGGTAGATTTTTTTCAAATGGGCAGTAAGTATTTTTTTCATCAGTGGCAACCCTGGCAGTCTGCTCAGTTTTTGGTTTTGTTCATCTTCTACGTTCGTTTTGTTTTTTTGGCGAGCGTAACAAAAGCGTTAGCACGTAATCATCATGTTTTTGAAAATTGGTTTGCGTCATCGTAATGAAGATAACTTTATGATTTTTGCTCCATCTACATAGAGTCTACATACATCTCTTTACTCCTCCTCCTCCTCTATTCAGTTTTGTTTCACTCAGCTGTGCTTCTATTGTAGTCGACCGATTTAGCGAGGGGGTTGTTCTTTATGAAGTGGTTAAATGGGTGGATTTCTATAGGAAAGTGCTTTTATTTCAATGGCATGTTTTTTTGGGAGGCGGACATAAGCTTTACATCTTCCTCCACACTTCGTTCGTATCTAAGTCGAATCACGTGTTTATTACAAAAATTAAAAGTCATGTACAATACATTCTACATCAGCACGTGAGTTTTAAGATGCGAGAGGAAATGAGCAAAGTTGTCGTCAAGTAGCTTATTACTTAAGTAACGGTAACTAGGTTTGTCGATACGTTCAAAGATTTTGAACGAAACTAAGTTTCTGGAATGTAAAGCTTTTCGTTTTTTAGGGGAAATTCTTTTTTAGAGGAAAGTCTTTTCTCCTTAAATCCAATAATTCACTCGCCTACGATGAACTTTGGTTCGAAGCAATTGAGTAGTATTTTTGAATAACTTATTTTTTTCTGGGTATTTTGCTCTGTATCTTTTCGTCCCCTTCGCACTAGTCGCGTCTTCTTTTAATTGTGGTCGTAAGCCGTCCGATTGTTTGGAATGGCTGGATAGAAGCACTGTCATGTGATTGATTACGTGGCACTTATGGTCAGTTATGTGCGAGTATAGTGGTCAATCCATATTAAATCAACCAATGGTTGGATTCGACCTTATTTGATTCGTATGAATTTTGGTCAGACTTTCCATTTATCATGTAACGAAGTTCTGATAGATAAAAAATATTAAACATAAACAAATACAAATACCTAAGGGACGAGTACACCTATAAGTTAAACATTCTAACAAGTAGTTTTTAAGCAAAAAACAAAACCGACTTCTATTTTCATATAAAAATTTAAGAGTATCGTTAATTTCTTCATGATCCAATAATCCGATCTAAGCCAAATTAATATGGGACTACCTGTGAGGTAAAAGCTTTCCTTTAAAAAATAATAATAATAAAAATTAACGTGGTCCAAAGTTATGCGGCAACATACATAAAAAAAATAAAAAACATTCCGACGGATTGATAACCTTCTCCTTTTTGTGAAGGTTGTTAATAAAATATCATTACTAGGGATGAAACGATACCATGCAGGTATCGATACTTTTACTTGGAAGTAGTATGTAAGAAAGTATCGATACATAAAAAAGAGCGCATCTAAGGTATCGATACCTACTCGTATCGATACTTCTGCCTTTAAAGGTATTCTGGGTCTTCTGGGAATTTAAACATAAAATAAACACCGTTATATAGTAAAACCACACATTTAACGATAAACGTTATTTAACACAGATAATAAATGTGTGCTCTGCCCAATCCACAAGAAAGGCGACCCCGCCATTCGCGCCAACTACCTCTGAATCAGCCTTCTAAGCATAGGTTATATGTTCTTATCGAGTGTATTGTGCGAAAGACTGAAGTCCACCGTCAATGAACTGATTGGGCCTTATCAGTGTGGCTTTAGACCTGGCAAATCAACCATAGACCAGGTATTCACAATACGCCAATTCTTGGAAAAGACCCGCGAGAAAAGGATCGACACACACCATCTATTTGTCGATTTCAAAGCCGCTTTCGACAGCACGAAGAGAAGATGCCTTTATGCCGCGATGTCTGAATTTGGTATCACCGCGAAACTAATACGGCTGTGTAAAATGACGTTGAGCAATACTACCAGCTCCGTCAGAGCCCGAGTCCGAGCCGTTTGACACCAAACGAGGTTTCAGACAAGGGGACTCCCTTTCATGTAATTTCTTTAATATGATGTTGGAAAAGATAATAAGAGCCGCAGAACTGAACCGCTCAGGCACAATACTTTACATGAGCGTACAATTGCTGGCGTATGCCGACGACATCGATATTATCGGTAAAAACAAGGGCTACGTCTGTTCTGCCTTCTCGGGATTGGAGAGAGAAGCAAAGCGGATGGGTCCGGTGGTGAACGAGGACAAAACAAAGTATCTCCTGTCATCACACAAACAGTCAGAGCATACGTGTCTTGGCACCCACGTCACTGTTGACAGTTACAAGTTTCAAAAAGTAGACGACTTCGTTTATTTGGGAAGCAGCATTAACACCAATAATAATGTCAGCCTTGACATCCAACGGAGAATCACTCTTGCCAACAAGTGCTATTTTGGGGTGAGTAGGCAATTGAGAAGCAAAGTCCTCTCTCGTCGTACAAAGATCACACTCTATAAGTCCCTCGTCATGCCTGTGCTGGTGTATGGCGCGGAGGCATGGACAATGAAAGCATGATGAGGCAGCTCTTGGAGTTTTCGAGAGAAAGATTTTGCGGACTTCTACACGTTGGTGGGTGCGAATATCGCAGGCGGTTTAACGATGAGCTGTATGAGCTTTACAACGATATAGACATAGTGCAGCGAATTAAAATTCAGCGGCTCCGCTGACTTGGCGATGTCGTTCGAATGGAGAGAAACGCTCCTGCTCTAAAAATATTCAACGCGGTCCGCAATGCTGGTAAGAGAGGAAGAGGAAGGCTTCCTCGGCGTTGGAAATACCAGGTGGAGAAGGACTTTGCTTCACTTGGCATTTCCAATTGGCGTCAGTTAGCACAGAAGAGAAATGACTGGCGTGCTGTTGTGGACTCGGCCAAAATCGCTTAGACGGTTACAGCGCCAATAAAGAAGAAGAAAAATAAATGTATTAGAAAAGATTTTTTCATTAAATATTTTATCGGAAAAAGTCTTCTTTTGTTGTACTGCCGGTTGTCTTATATACCGAAATTGTGAAAGCCAAAGATTTAGATTCCGAACTTTGAAAAATGTCTTCTATTACACCATCTGGTATAATTTCAAAAATAATTGGAACTGTCAGCAGCACAGAAACAAAATTATACGGATGACAATTTACAAAAAAGAATTTTCAAAAGTAACTCAGCAGCATATCGACACCTGAGTGGAAGGGAAGATCGGCCAGTTCAAAAATGCCCTATCTCAGAAAACCTTTCAAGAACGCCCTATTTGAGAATTTGATTGAAGAACGCTCTATCTCAGAATTCGGTTCAAAAAAACCCTATCTCAGCGGAAAAATTTCCGAAGCAACATTTGCGAGTATTTCTTTTCGATACCTACTCACTACTTGGTTGAAAAGTATCGATACCAAAATTATTTAGTATCGGGCAAAAAGTATCGAGTTTGTACTTGTATTTAATCGTATCGTTTCATCCCTAATCATAATCATATCAAATGGAAAGTATTAAAAAACCCCTATCTAGAAATATTTTTGAAAGGGTTGCCATCTATTTTTCATCGCCTATTTATTTAATTTTTT
>NW_023461903.1:7719-22303 GCF_013731165.1 Rhagoletis pomonella
AACTGAGTCACTAGAGCTTCAGTTTTGCACTCTAAAGGTTTTCCTTTCTTTGTGTTTGGGAGTGTGAGTATGCCATGCTCTGCAACTAATTTTTTAGCAATAATGGCTTTTCTTTCTGATGGTTCAAACTCAGCCATTGTTTTTGCGCGACTCCATTTTGGTGGAGCAAGCGTGAGAAGTTGAATTTTTTCTGCTCTAGTAGTTGAAGTTTTGTACTTTTCTTTTATTTGCTCAAGTACTTTTACTGCATCCTTGTGGTATTGGTTTTGGCACTCATCCCTTGAAGTCATATTTTCTTCAGTAAAGTTGGAGCCATCGTCATCGGAAATTCGGTCATCCTTCTCAGATTCAATATGGTCTCTATCTGGAATAACGTCTTCACAAGGCTCATTACTTTTCGAAGTCGGTAATTCCTTCAATTTGCTGAGCTCTTTCCTGCACGATCCACAAATTCGCATCCGTTTTGATAGCGTAGGGAATTTTGATATTAAGCCGTCGTGTATCTGAAGAAACGTAGTTTTTTTTATTGAAGGGATTAAAGCAAAAAGTGCTTTATCAAGCTTAGCCTTTTTATGAGCCATAGCTACTGAAAATATTAATTATGGAAATAACACAGTCTTTATTTTAACGCTGTTTCTAAAAAAGTGGTCTTCAAAATGACCATACACTGCCTTCATAAACTATAGCTGATTTATTATAGCTACTTATAGGTTGCGCGAGTAGGTATGAATATCTATTGAGAAAAGGTTTAGACGAATCTGCTGTGGTTAGGTACAAAGAAAAATCTTAATCATCCTTAACTACCGGAAAATCCCATATTCTTCATACCTTTTAAATATTGTGCTAGTAGGTATGCAAATCTAATACTCAAAATTCTGCAAAGCTATTAATAAAGAGTTTGGATGCACAAAATCGAGTACCTGCTGTGTTAGACTACGAAAAATCTTAATCATCCTTAACTACGGGAATGGCAGTATCGAGGGTATGAATTAGGCGTGTTAGGCGTGTTATATACCGTTGGAAAGGTAATTGTATATACCTTCTCATATAAGTTTTATTTTCAGGTTTCCGAGACACTTACACAATAATACGTGAATAACTCAGTGAGAGGGGAGACCAGTATGTTTGCATGTATGTATTTAAAAAAATATTTATTGGACCAAAAAGTAGTGGGTAGGCACTGTGGCCAATGGTAATCAACTATTACCACCTCCGCATGGTTGTAAACCATGCAGAGTCCGCAGAAGACTCCGGAAGCAGTGTCCGGAGGATGCATCAGACTAGGCCGAGCATACTTTGAAGTGCCATCTAATTAGAACTTAAGAAAGTTCAATTACATGGCAGTTGAGAAGTGCATGTGCAAAAATTTCCTAAATTGCATAAAGGAAATTTTTGCACATGCAGCAGTACATAGCACGTATTTAGGCGCCTGGTGTTAGCAGACGCGCCTAAACAATACGAAAAAAGAAGACAATAGGTCATATATTAAAAATTAAAAAAACCGCTGTTTCGAGTTACTAAACGCTAATTTTGATTGATACACAAGTTGCATCCCACTAAGCGACCACATAGCTCTTAAAGAAAAATACCTAAGCTTTCTTTTGAGCAAAAAAAAATAAAAAAAAAATACCCCTTTTTGAAAAAAAACATAAAAATTATTTTTTATTTAAAAAAAAGAAATTAAAAAAAATTCATTTAAATTAAAAAAAAATAAAATTTGTAAAGACTGAAGAGAAATCTATCGAAAACATTCCTGAAAAAATTTTCTAAATACAATAGGTAATTAGTTATATGGATCCGAAAAAATGGCCGTTTGACCAAAATGTCAAAATTCTAGACCCTCCAACTCGGAGTGTGTTTGACCGATCCCATTGAAATTTTGTGTCATAACTACTATTTTTTAGGACTAACCTCGGTGCAAATTTCATCCCGATCGGAAGACATAGATTTCAAAAGTTGGGTCACTTGAAGTGAAATGCCCCATATATTTGTCTGTACACTTCTTAGCAATGTGAAACTGCCAATCGATTTGTTTTCTTTTTTCCTTCTATTGTAAAAGAAAATTTTAAAGAGAAAACAAGTGGCGGGGAGGGGGGAAATTTTAAGAGAAATCCACAACAAATGTTGGCACGCTACAATCTGCAAACAAAAATCGCAGCAAAAAAAGGTTTCTAAAATCACTTCACACACTACATTCTTAAAAACTCATAGTGTTGATTGTTGTTATCGTCCTGTTGTTGCAACATGTTTTGCGTTTGTTGTTGTTGCTGTTCAATCGTACGTTTCTATTACATTTCAAATGCTCTCGAAGTCGTATGCATTTAATACCGTAAAATGAAATGTTTTCGTCCTTTTTCATTTCTTCCTACCCCTTAACCTATTTCTTTTCTCGTGCTACCACAAGAATCGTAAGCGTAACCGCAGCGCGTTAACCATTAACTATTCTACGCATTGGTTGTGATTCATCGCACAGACGACTGGTGGAAGCCACACACTCATACACACACACACACTTTCAGAGTCTTTTTTCAAGTTGATTACCGCACAGCTTCCCTTGCGCCAAACGTCACTCAGCCGTCACTCAACCATTACAATAGCGGCATAAGACACACCCTGCAGGAAAAAATGGGGCAAACGGGACGAGGCTTTAGGCAGTAAAGATATTAGATTTCGGCAAGATAGGAAATCTAACACGCTATTTAAAATATTCGATATAATCAGTGTATTATCCGTAATTGGAAGATTTTCAGGATAATGTTCAAGGAGAGTAAAATGCCGTTGGTCATTCCTGCATTCTCGCTATACCAAACTTCAGAGGAGGATGGCATACACTCAGCTCACCTTCAAAGGCCGCCTAAATCGCTTCATTATCTGTATCCTTCTTTAGGGTTAAGTTAGAAATATTACGTTATAATGGAAGGACATTACTTTGGTAATTCCCTCACAGTTGCGGGTAAACCAGCAGATAAACCTAAGTTATTCCGGCTACAAGAAAATTCAGGTTCCTAACTACGAAAGCCCGCCTATAGGACGGAGTTATCACAACGTTATTGTGACCCATCGTGGTGGAGAACCTACTTTGTATATTTAGCTGCATAATTTTCGATCACAATCACAGGCAGATGCGAAGAAACCATTTCGAATCTCATACAGAGCCCATTGAGCACAGTTGGTAACGGCCCGTCTCCACAGGCAAAAGTTTTTGCCTACCAACTGTCATTTTTATTGCCTGATACAAATTTTATCAGCGGCAATATTTGTGCGTGGGCATTTTTTATCTTGATAAAAGCATTTATAAGATGGCAATTTTTGCCGGATTTCATCAATTAAAAAGTTTAAAAAGCAGGGTACGAAAATAAACTATATTGTACGTTACTATTTCGTTTCGTTTATTACTTCAACAGTTCAGTACAATACGAAAACAAAACGGCTGAGTTCACTTTGGTGATAGTACACTACAGTAGTTTAGTAGTTACAGGCGAAACAACAAACGAAATGAATCGTGCAGAGAAAAATATATGTATGTATGTACACATATGCAATAACTAAACACAAAACGAATGGCTGCAATGTATAAAAAATAAAAATGTTTTTTAATTGAATTGGATATGAAAATTTACAGAAAAAATTATTTTTCACGTAATTGAAACGTTTGTGATATCACCCTATGGTACAATTGTCACAAACGAAAAGCAAACGTTTCTCGTTGGGGAAAATGACAGTGAATCTTACAGTTTGTTTCTGACTATGTACAAAACTGTACAAAACCACAAATGATATGATGATCGATGAGCAAATGGGAATTGTTTTGTACAGTTTATTTTCGTACTCTGTTAAAAAGTATGCTATTTCACACCCAAGCAAATAATAACACATATTTTAATAGAAAACAGTTCAATTTTTGCTTTTATATTGAAATATCGATAATGTTGTCTCCACGAAGCTATCGCGCAAATGAAAATGTGGCTGTCAAAGTACCAAATTGCTGGCAATATTTATCAAGATAAAAGCTCTGATAATTATTGCTTGCCAAGAGCAATATGCGGTCTCCATGGGCAAAATTTTGCCTGATAACATTATCAAGATAAAAACTTTTGCCTGTGGAGACAGCAAGTAAAATGCAATCACAGCGGAATAAATTTATATCTACAAAATACTAGTAACATTATATTGGCTGTAAACTCTGTTGATAGCTTATTAAAGGCCAGGGCCACCATAGTGAAATAAGCCTTGTTATTTACAGTAAACCATTGTGGTGAACTTAAAGGGGGAGGGGAAGGCTGGAATAGATGAGGAGGAGAAACAGGGACTATGGCACCTAAGACTTATATGGAAAACTCTCCGTGCTCACCACGAAGCTCCTCTAGCGACTGATATCCATTTCCGAAAGCTCACCGGGCGTATAGAAGAAATGCGATTTGAGGGGCTCGAACCTTAGGCTTACAAAGATAGGGCACCAAAGTAGCAGGTGTTGAGATGATTCTATCTCATCGCCCTCCATGCAGCTGGTGCAGTAAGGATCATCGATGATACTCAGCCTTACTTCATGCTTACCTATCAGCTAGAGGTGTAACTTGCTTAGTCTCAAGAGCACCCTGGCACGTCTCCGGTCTACACGTGGCGAGAAGGACTTAGACACTTTGCATTTCCTGCGCATGCTGAGCTGACTAAACGCTCATCTATGCAGAAGTAGACCACATGAGGTCAGTGGAACATCCAGAAGTTCTTTAAACGGGAGCAATTCTTCAAGGGTTTCCTTTCTTGCCAGCTCGTCAGCCATGTAGTTTCCCGCGATTTCGCTATGATTCGGAACTTGGTATGTATACTAACGGCTTAAAGGCCTACTCAAAGTAACGGTTTAAAATTTTGTAGTAGGCTGTTATTCATCAGAATTGAAAAGACAGTCTAATCTTCCAGGCTGTGGTCGACGCCATAAAACTGCGGGGATTTTTTAGTAACTAAATCTAATTCAACATGCTTATTTGATTTTGTTTTTCTCCTTAAAATAACCGTTTATACAATCATGATTTCCTACTGCGCATGTGCACTTACCTTGCTTGTGTGTGTAAATCGAATCGTTCACCCCATCATCGTTCATGTGTGAAAGGTACTTTTGCGTTGATATCGAAACCTTTTAAGGGAATTCCTTTTCTGGATTATTGTTGAAGTTCTCCCGTGTATTTGAATTCAAATACTGCTAAGTATTAATATGTATTTCGCAATACTGCATCTAAATCTACATACATACGTACAAAGATATTTACTTTTATGTTTGGCGAAGAGATTTGCTGTTGTGGGTGTTTCTTGGCACCCCCTTGGGTAAAGTACATATCTCTGTCTCATGAAAGGGTTAAGCAGACTTAAATTTTTTATTTTTTTTTGGTATGAATACATTGTTTTGCAATATTCTTCAGCTAAGGATTTTTTGAAATTAACTTCTCATTTTCCAACATCACTGTCAACATTTAGCCAGTATGTATATGATGTAATATTTAATATACGCCTCTCCCTTCTACGTGAAAGAGCCTCAGAAGGAGGTGTAATGGTGTCTCTTTGGCAGAGTCACAGAAGTGAAGGTAGCCTTCAGTGGCTCGTCAAAAAGTAAGTAATGATCCTTAGTTTCTCCTTAGGGAGGCCTGTATCTTTTCATTTTGTACCCTCCATGTGAGCGCTATCTTTATCGTGTTGGGAAAGATAATGAATATTATGTGGTGTTAGCCCAGCTAATTAATGCCTAAAATACCAAATAAGAGTTGTTTTTAGATTTTGAAGCAAAGAAAACATAGTGAAACAATTTTCGTATTTTTTGCAATACAATTAGAATTAATTTTTTCTGCCATTTGGAAACTTTTTATTTGTATTGTATTTTTTCGAGACTTTCTCGGGATTCTTTTGTACTTTTCGTTAGTATTCTCGTTATTTTCAGAACTTCTTAGGACTTTTTAGTATCAATCGGGACGTTTAGGCTTTTGGTATTTTTCTGGACTTTTCGAGATCTATCGGGATGTTGCCCTTTCAACATTATTTTATTTTTTGGTAGATAATATTTATATTTTTTTTCGAACTTTCAGGAGTTTTCAGAATAGTTCCGGAATTGGTTTATTTTTCCGGCCTCTTTGAGACCTTTTAAGATTTAGTCGGTATTTTTTCGCGACCATCCAGAAGTTTTTGTAAAACTTTTCCGAAATATTCGTAATTCAGAATGTCTCTCCGGAAATTTTCGGATTTTTCGGGTTTCTTCGGATTTTTTTGTACCGTTCCAGATATTTTAAGCCGTTTCGTGCTTCTTCGTGAATTTTTCGGGAATAATCATAATTTTTCAGAAATTTTGGAGTTTCCTGGTGTTTGTCGGGATGTTTAGAAATTTCGAGGTGGTTAGAAATTTCAATTCAGTTTTTCAAAATTTTTTTGAGACCTTTCGGAATTTTTCGGAAAATTTCAGCGACGGATCAGGTTTTTTCAAAATTCTCCATAATTATTCGAGATTTTTTCCAGAATAATCGAGATTGAGGATTTTGTTGAAAATATGCGGGAATTTTTCGGGACGAATGTTATTTACGAATGCTTTTGAAATTTGGTATTTCCTCGTGTTTTTCGGCTTTTTTCGGGGCCTTTTCGGATATGGAAGATTTTTCAGAAATTGTAAGGAAATATTTAGGAATTTCCTGGCTTTGTCGGGGTCTTTTGAAATTTTCGGATATTTTTCGAGATTTTTTGAGACCTCTCGGAATTTTTTGGGAATTTTTTTGTTTTATTGGAAACGTTTCCGAGTTTTTAGGGAAATTTTAAACCCATTCAGTAACATTGCTTTTTGTGTGTGCTAAAAATGCAAAAATAACCTAATATTTTAATTTAAAAAACCATTACATAATCTCTGCCTTTTACATATTTATGCCTTAAAATATAAAAACCTCGGTGTCGATTGAGAATTTATAGAACCTTTAGAGCTTTTCGGAGTTATTTTGATTTTTTTTCGGATTTATTCAGTGCGATTTGAAATTTGGGGGAAGTTTTTTGAGACCTTTCGGAATTTCACGTCCAATGTAATTTAAGGATATTTTGAAATTTTGGGACTTTTTTTTTGAATTTTTATGATCGTTTTTTTTAGAATGTAATAATAAATCCAAAACTATTGATTGCTTTCACTTCTAAAAATATTATCGGACATATTTTGTCTTTGTTCTGCCCTTAAAAATAAAACAGTGAAAAACTAATTGGAATATCATGCCAAAAAAAAGTCGCTTTGTGTAAGTTAACTTTGCCATTGAGTTGTTTTATATATATGTATATTTATTTATTTTTATTTTAAATAATAATCCAACACAACAACCATTGGCTATATTTCAGCGTTGATATTTGTGTATCAAGATCTAACATTCCTAAATATCTTAGTTATGTTTATGACATTTAATATGCTTTCCACACTCAACCAGCTTTTAAAAACCTCACCACATTATCAAATAAATAATCAACTTCCATTTCAACACTTTCCCAACTGATTACGGTATGCAACATGAAACCAGCATTAATCTAAAATCCGCTACGCGCAACCAGAGAGATATTCTACCATAAATCGTTTACTAATTCTACACCCCTTTATGTATTTCTTCTCCTTATTCGCCGCCGAGCTGAGCGCCAACAAGTTTCCTAATACTTCCAGCGGTGAAACCAAACAAAATCATCAAATCAGACGATGGAGAAGAGTAAAAAAGTAAAAAAAGAGGAAGACAACTAAACTTTTTCAACAACAAAGTAATTAGTCAAACGCATCAAAAGGATAACGCCAAAAAATTATGATGACTCTTCGAGCTAAAGCTGAAACCAAATAATGTTTCGCTTCCACTTCCGGTCTGTCACTGTGGCGTTGCACTAATTACTGTTGCTCATACGCAGTGGGAGTTGGTCGGAAAATATCTACACAGCAACTCAGAAATATGTACTTAAGTTCCCGTACCTTAGCTGTAGTCAGTTTTGTTTGTCATTTTGCTATGCGTTGCCTCATAATTTTCAAAACAGCAAAAGGAGAATATTTGGAGTAGCGAAATTCGATTATTCTTCATTTGTGTCAATCAAAAATTTTTGTGTAGAAATAAGTTACTGTGCGGAAGCGGATGTTATTAAGTTACATTTTATAAAAGCTTTAATGATCCAAACTTTAGTGAATGTATTCTAAGTGATATTTTATGTTCATCTCATTTGAGTTTTATTGTCTTGTTTGATAGTCAAAACTAGTTGCCTCTAAGGTGGATGGATGACTAATCGCTTTTGGAAGAACTATGTATTGGTGAGGAATATTTACATTAGCATCGCAAACTTATATTTTCTTTTATTATTCCTAAAGTTGTCATTTTAAAAAATATAAATACATACAAGCTTATGTTTATATCTTAGACCCTACAACCTTCCACGCAACCAAAAAAAAAAATATACGCTGTATACCTCTGAGTCTGAGGTACTTTTGCAAGGCAACTTCAAAAAAAAAAAAAAATCCCGAATATAAGTGTCGCCTTTTTATATTTTTCAGTGGCACCTACATTAGGCCATATATTTTTTTGTTAGTTATACAGTAATAAATAATCCAAGTGTAACTTCTTCTTCCTATTACCCGCATTTTTCTGCATACAAGGGAACAACTATGTGGATATTAATATCAATCTATATCATAATCTCAATCTAAATCATAATCCCAATCTCAATCTAAACTTGAATAAACATACTCAGCTTAAACAGACGGCAGCGTTGATCCGGATTAACTCGGACTTAATCCGGATCAAATGCAGTTAATTCCCGAGTTGATCCGGATCAACGCTACCATCTGTTTATCCTAATCTTAATCTTAATATTAATCTTAATCTCAAACTTAATCTCGATTTCAATCTTAGTCTTCATATTAATCTTAATAACAATCTTGATCTTAATCTTAATCCTAATCTTAATCCTAATCTTGATCTTAATATTAATCTTAATCTTAATCTCAATCTTATCTTCATCTTAATTTTAATTTTAATTTAAATCTTAATATTATTCTGAATCGTAATCTTAGTCATAATCTTAATCTTAATAGTAATTTTAATCTTAATTTTATTCTTAATCTTCATCTTAATCATAATCTTAATCTTTTTTTTATCCCTAATGTTAATTTTAATTTTAATCTTAATCTTCATCTTAATCCTAATCGTAATCTCAACCTTAATGTTAATTTTTATTTGAATTTTAATCTTATTCTAATTCTAGTCTTAATCTTAATCTTAATCTTAATCTTAATTAATATTGATCTCAATCTTAATATTGATCTTAATCTTAATCTTCATTGTATTTTTGACCTTGATCTTAATTTTATTCATATTTTTAATCTTGATCTTAATTTTAATCTTAATCTTATTTTTAATCTCAATCTTAATCTTAATTTTAATGTTGACCTTAATCTTATTCGTATTCTTAATCGTGATGTTAGTCTTGATTTTAATCTTAGTTCTAATCTTATTTTGAATTTTAATCTTAATCTCGTTCTTGATCTTAACCTTAATCTTATTCTTAATTTCAATCTTAATCTTAAGCAAAAAAGTTTCATTTGAAAACCTTCCTTAGCAAAAATTTAATGATTTTTCGCGAACTTTAATTTACTGACGTTAGGATGAAGCGTTAGGGTGATGAGGTCTGAGATCTGGTGGTTAAGTACTGGAATGGGGTGCCTGGAGTTAACGAACTTTGGAACGGAAAAAATTGTCTCTTCGAACATCGATTTATATATTTATCATATTTTAAGACTCAGTATATCCAGTAAAAAAACTATGGTGAAGTCCTTTATGGGGATAAAGTTTCCAGAGGTGAAATTTTAGGTAGCACACAATTTCTTACACGCATGGTTTTCAGCACTCATGAAAGAAACTTAAGAAATATTTGAAAAAAAAGTTCATATAGTACATTAATTTTTGAAAAAAATACCATATAATGTATGTACTCTGGTTAATAATATCAAAAAATGTATTAGAACCGCCGTTTAATGTTATATTTGATACAAATTAATATTGCTGCCCCGAACGCTCTGCGCCTTGCCAGTGAATAATACATTTACTTAAAAGTACATCCCTGGTCCTTGTTCTTTCTGTATCGCATCGTGGTAAATTCACATTTCTCAGACAACAAAACAAAACAAAGCGAGTATTTCATTTGCTAATTTTCGTGATTTCTATTGTTTAATGTAAATTTATTTTTAGGATATGTTGAGCCAACAAAGAAGACGCAGTTGGAAAATGGAGTAAGTAGTAATGAAGTAGCAGGCATATTTTGAAAATTATGCCGATAAGCAGGATGGAATTTGGAAAAGTAAGTGGTGCCTGGTTGCAGCATATCTATGTATTAAAAAGTATTTAATTAAATTGTTTACAGAAATGTTATAAATCGAGTGGCTCATTTACGATGTGCTCCAAACATTTGGCGAACTTTTTTTTCGCCTTTTCAACGTGCTAAGTAACAAGTTAAGATGACTGCCATCACGGCCGGTAAGAAACCGCAAGCAAAGGGCAGACAACCTTCCAGGAAGCTGCCTCCTGTCCCCGAGTCGAAGCTGCAGTTCAGCAAGAGCAGGTCAGCAAATTGCTACCCTGATCAACCGTAAACTAAAGCGCTCTGCTGTGATTGCACTCCGTAAACGTGAAAACTTGGTGCATGCTGAGAAATATCAAACAAGAAAACTCCGTGATGGACGCCGTGAGATAGAGTTGCGCTGTGTGGCAAAGAAATGCGGCCAATTCTACGGGCCTAAAAAATAAAAATTGGCTTTTGTGATCCGTATGAGCGGTATCAACAAGGTTGCACAAAAAGTAGAGCATTTGTTGAAAAACTATTCCATCGAAGAGCTCGAGTATGCTCTGAAAAAAATGAAAAAAGCAAGCAAAGTTGAATGTTTTGAAAGTAGTACGGAAGGTTTGCCCATATCTGATTCACTCGCACTATACATAGATCTGAACTTATCAGATCGTAAATATAATAGTTTACGTGCAAAAATAAACCGGTTGCATAAAGATTGTATACCGAGCTTAAACGCATTGCAAACAAAAAAACAAACTTTGCTGCCAACGATTAAATCGACTGAATATTCAGCCGAAGTTGATCTGAAATCATTATTGCTGAAAACAACGCAAAGTATTTTAGAACTAAGCCCAGATAATGGTGATATAACCAAAGCTTCTTTGGTTTGTAAGTGGGGCATGGATGGAAGTTCGGGGCATAGCCGCTATAAGCAAAATTTTGGTGACGACAAATTAACGGATGAGTTTATGTTCATCATTGCGCTAGTCCCTCTGAGGTAAAAAAAAAATTATCTAATATGTCTTCCAAAAGCATTCAATAGCCTTTAAAAATAAATTCGAGTTTAGATCAGTAAATGGCATTTTAATTTACATTGACAACTTTTTACAGTATTATTTTGCAAAAGGCTGGTCTGAATTAATTAATTTACTCGATTAGCTATTTTGCGATATGACGGTCTTATATCTTTTCGACAAGCCATATAAGTTATTAAAAAAAATTTTTTCCAGGTTAATTGATTTGTCATCCAACAATAAACGGCGTTAGATAAAACAAATAATTTTTGATTCAGTATTTTGCAACAACTCTTGTTCGTGCGAAGTAACTAATAAAAAGGAAAACAAAATTATATTTGTCTTTTGAGTATTTAATGTCGTCTTGAATGAATCAAATTTTAAAGCGTGTGACATCCACACCAAAAGATATAATCAATTTAAAAAAACATTTTGTAGTCAAAAAGGACCAAAATGAAAGTAGCTGCCATTCCTAGAGGGTTTGCGTAAGAGAGATATAGGGAATCTTATTTGCCATGAATTAAGCAATAGAATGAAGCCTTGAAGTCTTTAATATTATTAGGAAAACGCCCTGTATAAATAATAAAATAACTACTCAGTATTGGAACTACTTCTGAATATCAAATTTTGCAGTTTCAATCTCAGTTTCCATGAAAAATGTAAGAGCTAGGTAGAAAAAAAATTGATTTTTGAAATCTCCGTACTCTAATCCACCAAGAAACGAATTTTTACTCAAATCCGTCCATTATTCTATTTTTGCCCACTTTTTATATGGAGACACAGCACTGTTCCACAGTAAGTTCCCATGAAGCCTAGCCCATATTCAGAACTGAAAAAAAAACGAGCAAATGGGGTCGGAAACTACTAGCTTTAAAAGCTTAATGTGGAAAATGTTTGAAGAGCTGCGAAACTGTATTGCAATAATAAAAATAACAGTGCATAAATTGGAAAAATGGTTTTTTTATTTGTTTGGTTTTTCATCTCATTAATGATGCACCCACAGTTGCATTTACTGTCTATGAAAATATTTCATGAAGCGTTCCAAAATTAGCTCCGAGCAACTAAAAGTTGGTTAAGCTTAAATGAAATAGTTTTTTATTAAATATTTATTCCTGGTATTTAGTAAAAATCATTCAGATCAATACTAATGTATGAAATGAAAGTAAATAAAAATCTACGAATACATTTCATGAATATTTTATCATAGAGCCATTATTAAATACAGATATAACTTTGTCGGGCGTTGGTGCTGACGTATATAGAATTAATGCATTAGAGAGAGATAAATATACAAGCTCATCGCGCTAATTTAGATATACTTGTATACCTGTTACTCGTCTTGCATATACTCCAACTGCGAAAATAATGACAATTATAATTTATTTAGAGGCATATTTTAGCTAAATGTTATATCGTCGCCTGGATCAAAGATTGTCACAAGTTACTTTCGGTAACTCACGATTGAAGTTTGGAATGCAATTTCTCAGAAACTAGACTACAGATTTTCTTCAAAGTGTCGGAGAGTAGTTCATGAAATTCTTAAATTATCTTATTTTTTTAGTTTAGTGTCAACCATTTATGAGTTTAATAAAATTTTGTCGTATACGGCATTTGTAAAAAAATATTTTTTATTAATCAGCCTAATCGTGAGTTTCACCCGAACCAAATTTCGCCAACAATATTTTCATCCACCTGTAGTGAATACACGCAAACTAAAAGTGACCCGGTTCTAGAAAATGAAACTCATGATAAAGCTGAATATGTCGGAAACTAAAGAAGAACAGATAACTCTATTTGAAAAATCTTAATTAGTTTAGTACGACAGCAATACTAACGCAATTTGTACCAAATAACCGAAAACTTTTAGTCAATTACTCGGAAACTAAAGAAGATATCCAAAAACCACAAATTGTCAAAATGACGCTTCCGGCAATTTTCCATCCAAGCGAATGTTGAATGTTACTAGCATATTTTCGAGCCTGTATGTAACTTTTCGGGAGAAAGGTTAAAAAGTATATTCATCTGCTGAAAAGATATTTTCGCAGATTCACAATTTATTTAAAATAAATCTATCAGCCCTATCTCCAATTCCATGTGAATAAATCTCTCCAGTGCTTAAATAATTTTCACTACATTAAATAGCTGCACAATACCCTAATTGCCGAAAAAGCGTTGCTTGCAACACTAGTCCTTTATGGGGACCAAACTTGGTGAAAAAAATAGCTAAATTTGTTTACTGGATATACTGAGCTTTAAGAGCCCACTGTAAATGCCAAGGATGTGACGAAAAATGTTAAAAGACCCCTACCCTAAAAAAATTTGTTTTTTGAAATTGCCCCGCAAAATACTTTTTTCCGGTACTGATATCTTCTTCGAGACTAAATTAGAAAAAATTGAGAGGAAGCAGCCAGCTGGTCACCTAAGTAGTCATCGGATTTGGATACAGGTCTTTGCTGATCCCCGCATTATTGGACAATCTCGCGATATCTTTTGGTGAAGTGCCATTTAAGTCATGTGGTTCAAGGTACGGTGATTCTAGAAAGAGAGGTCTGGCCCTAGTGGCCTGGTAAATTAAAGGAGGGATTCGATTCTTCGTAGTAATATTTCTGGCATGAAGGATTTAGCCCCTCTCTTACCTTCCATACGTGTTACTTCTTAATCCAAATGTAATAAATTCGCTTAACATAACCCCAGGGAAGACCGATGAAAGGTGCTAAATGTATGAATCCCTCAGGCGCGAATATT
Source organism: Rhagoletis pomonella (assembly GCF_013731165.1). Lineage (NCBI taxonomy): Eukaryota > Metazoa > Arthropoda > Insecta > Diptera > Tephritidae > Rhagoletis > Rhagoletis pomonella. Next base: position 21,789 of record NW_023461903.1, read on the forward strand.
TTTACTAATTTATTTTCCACGACTCCACTCTGTCCCTGCACCATAATAAGGGAAATCCGGTGTTTGAGGTATGAAATCTGCTGCCTCTATTCTTCAGAATACCTCTTCTAAGCCTAAATTTCTCAGAAACCTCCGAAGCGCTTTCGGAGATGGTGAATGAATGTACTCAAGCTGCCGTCACATTTAGCCTAGACTTTCCTCATGACCTCTGCAGACTGTATCAAACTCAATGAGAATATGAATTGGAGTCACCTTAGTTAAAAGGTAGAACCGGCAGAGCTCATTTAATCATATATATGTGTATAGGCCCTCTTTGTCTACAGTGTCCAATGTTTTTTACTTAAAGCTTCTCTTTTAGGAGGCTGATTAGGTGTTGGAATCTCCTCCACTTGTACTCTCCCAGTAAACTCTTAGGCTAGCGCAGTCTTACTGAGTTGCGACAGTAAATATGCATCAACTCGTTCCCCTTCTTACTTATCTCCTTCTTTTTGGGACCGATGCCCAAGAAAGGCTCG
>NW_023461904.1:0-22303 GCF_013731165.1 Rhagoletis pomonella
GTATCTGCCAACTGTGAGTTGTGTTAAGTGTCTCATTCTTATCGTTATTCCCGCTTTAAGAAATTTAATATTCCGTTTAAGCTGATATGGGTACAAATTACTTGATTACTTTATGATCGTAGCTAATATTTATACAGACCATTGGAAGGTTATATTTAAAGGGTATAATTTCCAATCAAATATTTTTGAACCAGAGTTGGCCGTTACTTGGGAAGCTTAAGAAATTTCTTAACATTTTTATATCTTTCAAGTATACAGGGTGGGTAGAGAAACATTTTTCTAACTATTTCCAAACAAGTTCTGTAATGCAAGTCTTTTCTAAATTATGTTGGAAAACAAAACGATTTCTTTATTATGGGCGCCAGGTCAGTCAGGATTACCTGGTAATGATAAATCTGCTGAACTGGCTAAAGATGGCGCAAACCAGCTATTCTTTGGTCTCCAACCAGTTATAATACTGCCACCTTCGGCTATCGTTCAGAAATGGCTGGGAGGTCAAACTTATGTTATCCTCAATCTAGAGGGTCGTGCTGTGTATTCGCTTCCAAAGAGCATATGGGTCAGCAGAAAACTTGTGAGGTAACCGAATATTCGCTTTTCATGGCACAAGCACCAGACTCTTTCGCCCTTGAAGAAAATTAGACGGAGATGCACTTTTTATCTTTATGTCCCTACTTGGGGGTTGGCCTTTGGATGATTTAAAATAGTTTAAAAGGAACATGAAAACAATGAAACATCATCTGCTTTGGAAGACTCGTACCACCATGGCCCAACTCCGCTCTGGACGTTACACTCCTACCTGAGTAGGATAAATGCAGATGTATCCTATGAAAGTCTGACATGCGGAGAGTCACCCCATGACTCAATACACCTCTTCGCATTCCCTTTTAGACCCACTCAATTAACGGCCGTCTCGCTCCGATCCAACCCAGTCGGAGTGGCACATTTCGGAGGCCTCCCGTTGATTGAGCTTAACGACAATGACTAAGCGACTAGCCGATCTAAACAGGGCTAAGAAGCCGCTAAGATAATAACAACAACAATCCCGCACGTTTGGTGAACTGCAGTAACCTTTTGGAGCCTACTGCAAATGTGCCATATCTAGCCGCCACAGCGGCAATCTTGCTATCGCTGGACACAAACAAATTATGAATTTCAAAACAGCGTTTTCCATCTAGCAATTTCTGCTCCTTTTAAGTATAAAACCTAGTTCGAAACATGCGACACCAGCGGGCAATATCCTGAAAATACTCGTACTAAATGTCTAGAATATTCTCAACTGAAGGATAAAAGGAAACTAACATGCAACATTGTAGCACGATCTCCATATGGCCTCTTCTAATCCACAGCCGTAGGTTCGCTACCACAACTTATCTGCTAAAGTTCTGAAACATGACCGCTATGTGATGCTGATTTATCGAATACAAGGGGGTTGTATTTTGTGATCGTTATCATCATCTGACCTCTTTATCTTCTTGCCTTAGGACCCAGTAGCGATTTATGTTTTTAAGTTTATTAGAATAAACATAGTAAATTTTTGTAGTGAAATTCGTTAAGGGAAAAATTATGATACTTTGAGAAAGTTCGCTGATTAAATAGCGCGTCCTAAATACATAAAAAGTTAAATATTAAAATTCTTTAAAAAAGTTCTATAATCATACTGACGCTATAATTACTTCCCTTTAAGAGTGGGCGACTTTATGTGTGGATACAATTTTCCTTTTTCAATAAAACGTAATGCAAGTAAATAACGCTCACCACAATGCAATAATACTTAAGAAATATTACACGAGGCACCAAAGAAAGTGATTGTGTAAAAACTACGCTAAACCTTGTCCTAAAAAAACGAATAAGTTCTTTTGGTAAAGGCGTTAAAATAATCGTCGAAATGAGCTGCCATTAGCAGCAACAAAAAAGTTATTCACGGTAATGTGCAAGGATTTTGAAACAATTGTTCTAAAGCAAAAATTTAGGTGAAGACTAACTGAATGCATTTTCCGTTTGAAGTGGCGCGTGTACAGAATGCTAATTATGATTTGAAACACTGCGAAGAAGAGGAGGGAGGTGAGAGAGCGAAAGAATATAGCAAGTAGTTTGAACAAAATATAATTAGTTTCTAAGCATATCCGACCACATAGCGAATAACTACTCGGCGAAGGAAGTAAAAGTATTTTGTGCTAATAACAAGCTCCTTTTTCCTCCAACAGCTTGTGTTCACTCAAGTTCGTACTAATGGAATTTCAGCGTTGCCAAGCGCATTTTCACTCCTCGCCTAATGATGGTATATTTGATGAGGGGCGAGCGTGTTGGGGAAGGCATACATTGATGCTAATATTGTGGGAGGAGGAGTCGCTTTTTATTGGTGTTATAAATACGGTGACCATCCGTCCTGTATTATACGGGACAGTCCTCTTTTTTTGACCCATTCTCCTGGCAATTTATTTATTTTATACGGGACGCCAAATGTTCTGTATTTCCTTCAATGCCCTGCCTTTGTCCCGTATTCGGTGTTTCGACGCCTTAACAGCTCATTAAAACGGCATGCCTATGAACGAGTTTTAAGTGATGTTGGTATATGATCGCAATTTTCTCCATAAACAGTTTTTATTTTCTAATCTGAAAGCCTGTGATTTGCATCGAGGAATACATAAAGTGACCTAAATAGAAATTAGGACTCGACATTTTAGCAAGTTTTGGTTATTTTTCCTTAGTTTATTTAATATGTATTATTTATTTTTTGAATGTGTATTATCTATTTAACAAAACCCATAAAATACCAAATTTCCAACTTTGTGCAAAAAACTATAAAAATTAATTCCGAAATTTTTCACCAAATTTCAAACTATTTAATTAGAATCTTGAGAAAAATGTTGCTTGCAGTTTTGTAACTCATTAAAATTGACTATAATAAAGTGCGAGTGGAAAGTTCTGCTCATTTGCTTCTCTTTCAAAAAAATTGTCGAACATACTTATGCTGAATTTCCACTAGGCATTAAATGACAACATTTTTAATGACAATGTTGAGCATTAAAAAACACCCGTACCATTGCGTTAATATAAAAATAGTCATTATGTCTGTTTCTACTTGGCATTTTTTAAATGGCGTACATTTTTTGTCTTTATAATGCCCAGTGGAAATTCGGTATTATTTTGTTTGAAAAAAAAAATCCGTAACCTTGCCAACAAAAAAAAAATGCCAACAATTAATGGTAAGCCTTAGCACCTAAAACTTGCACTTTATTATACTAAAAATTAACGATTTTTTTTTTAAATTTTACGGGGTAAAAGAATACTCTTGCAGGGCTAATACATTTAGGATCATTGAAGAAGGCTTTTATATCTGTAAGCTGTTGTGGAAAAAATTAGCAAAATTATTTTTGTCCCGTATTCAGCACTCATAAATATGGTCACCGTAGTTATAAACGCACAGTGGCGCAAACACGATACGAAATTTTGCTTGAATTTCAAACTAGCTGACGAAATTATTAGATTAGATTAAAAAAGTTGCTATTACTTGCAAGAGCCTTCATCAATCCATAACAGGATTAAAGTGTAAGAACTCTTCAAACCATACCGACTACAGATTCAACTAAGCTCTCAAAAACTTACAAACTTAAATGGATTCATTATTATGATAATGGTTTTTACGAAGCAGAGGCCGATCAACTAGCAAATAATTCAAAACCGATATCGCATAATTTTAATTTTAGCGAAGGACATAGTGATTGTTTACCACAAAACGGAATCAATGTGCTTTAAAGCTCTTGTTCAGAAAACGACTGGCATAAAGATCCGCATGATCCGAGATTAAAAAGCTTCACTATTTTCAGGAGTATATGCACAGTACAGAGTGGGGAATCACCGATACTCTCCAGAGTAGTAGGTCCATATTACTGAATACATAAATATACAAAATGTTGAACACAGACTAACGATCAGAACCTGAGTTTTAGAAATTTCCATTGAGGAATCTCTCACAAAGCACTGGTAATAAGAACGGCAGAAACTAGACTATCACTTAGTTTGCCAAATGCAGCCTATAACTGCAAGAACTCGCTCTGCCTAGCACCTACTTTCCAGAGCTTTCCAGCCTGGAAATGGATCTTGAATGTAGAGTAATGAAACAGTGCGCGACAAATTTGAAGCTGGAAAACAAATTTTTTACGATTGGTTCTTTTGATTCAAGTATTTTTGATCAAAGCACTTTTGGTGAGTGGAGTACGGCCAGTGCTGCTACAGGAACACTCTTGGACTACCAAGTGTTCCACAGGTATTGAGGAGCTCGCGAGTAAATCCTCTTCCGAAGGTTGGAAGAAGGGACTACTTGCTATCGTACTGTGCGATAAATCTTATCTCTTTGATGAAATCAGTGAAGAATATTATAGACAATAATGTCACAACGAATACTTTGATAGAGAGATAGTGCCGTTGCATCCAAGCCAGCATGCAGATAGGGCAGGGAGGTTGACGGACACAGAGTGCTTTTGGATCTGTAGAGTGCATTTGAATCTAGTTCACCTAAAAACCAAAAAGGGATTCTAGCTTCTATGGACTCTAGTGGTAGACGTTCTTCCCAGACACTCTGGGAAAATGGATGAAAATCATGACAGTACCCATAGAAACATACGGGGTAGTAGCTTAGGTCTCTAGAACTACCCAAGCCAGTGAAAAGTAGTCAACCATCTTCGCTCACCTGACCAACGTTGGCGAAACGAACTCTACTTAGTAACCAGCCACCTCTTCCACAGCATTGCGCAATGAGTCGGTAACGGAATCCCACTGCTCATTCAATTGACTGCAGCTTTTCGTCATCGATATTTCGTCGCGCAGCCCGATGCATTATTCAGTGATGGGCAGAGCAGGCAGAACTCCTTAAGGAAGTGCAAACGTTTTGCCCTTGCTTATGGTGTTCTGCTAACGCTGCCCATGCCTGCCTTAATTACACAGATGCACATACGGATATCTTGGCTACAAAAAAATTGTCCCCGATGTTGGCTTCTCTAATGGTGTTCACGTGAAAAAATCCTCGCACGTAACTTCGCTTATCACTACTTCATCAATTGGTTATTCATTCCTTGATCAGGGCACACGCAAGTGATTTTATGCATGTTGCGATGCTGGTGTCTCATTCTATGAACTGTCATGTTACGTTCCGCGGCAAAGTCGATCAACCTCAATACGTTATCGGACATTGTATCGTGGAAGATGTTTTTTTTTCGAAAGTTGGGCCAAAGACGTCTTCTCTGCCCACCCTGGCGTTAAATGCACCAAGCACGATTTTGACATCGTAGTGGCGACAGCGCTCATACTCTTCTCCTTGGCGCTCTCTGGTCTCATTGCCCTTCTCCTCCGTCGAGACGTATGCACAAGATCGGGTAATGTTGCTGAACTTAACTTTGATACGGGTTATTACGTGTCGCGGTCTCCTCCCAACTCCAAACCCTACACCAAATTTAAACGTCGGCGCTGATGTTAGCCTTGTATTTTTGCGAGGAGAGAGAGATGCTTCAATACACAACTAAATGTTTTGATATATAAGAGTTGCTTAATACTAAAGTAAATAGAATAAAAGTACGAGGATTTACGAGGAAGCTGAATACTAAAGTACCTTGGTACTTAGGAGACTTTTAAAGACTCTCAGGAAAAAAGGAGTACTTCGGTACCAACATTTTAGGCATGAATTGGTTGAGCTCCTACATCAAATTCCTAAAATCGTCCCACAGTGCTGTACCTGTATTTATGTACATTTTTAAAGGTAATTTTAAATTTTTGCTAGTATTTGACCCACCGTGCTTACCACTATACTGTCAACAACACATCTTAAAGATTAACAATCATCAGTTGCGCGAAGCGGAAGTGCGACGTGGGTGAGATTATGAGCAACGAAATGCTTCCGCCGACCCCAACCCTCCTAAAATGTACGCGTGTTAAATTGCGTGTTTAATCCAGTGGAAACATCATTACGAGCACCTGTCTAATTGCCCTAATCACCTGAGGTACATACACATACACAAACCATAACAAATGGGGGGATGCGAGTTTGAAAATGCGGAGGAGACAAACAAACATAAGTAAAGTGCTCACAGCACGCACTGCTCTAAGCCGTACATATGTACTTGCATACTTATGTATTTGAAGGTATAAATATTATCATTGCTTTTTATTATTAATGTTCTAGCTTACTTGTAAAATTACTTATTTGAAGAAAGCAATTGCCAGTTAGTGCCAGCTAATCGCTATGCCAAAAAGTATGTCCTCTTTGCAGTCTAGCTTCCTGGCCATTGTCCTCCTATCGCATTTCCGCGGCAATTATGTTAATGTTAAATTTTAACCTTAAAACGCTTTTCATCATTGTTTTATCGTCTGTGTCGCGCGGCTTGTCGTTATAAATTTCATCGCGTTAAAATGCTAATTTTTATGACGAGAGTCATTGTGCGCCACTTGTCCATCTACTGTATGCAGTGCGCAAGAAAAACACGCACACACTTAAACAAATAAATATTTACATACCATTTAAAACACTATGTTGGCCTGCCTAAAAGTATGCAATTTTCATGCTCCGTTCATTTCGCTCATTAATTTATTAAAGTATCTACGAAGTTGCTGCGTGTTTTAAGGAGCTCGTCTAGATTTTACCTACGCATACAAATGCAATGAAGGATATCCAAGGGCTAATATAATCCAACTAAATAGTGAAGTGGCTTATTCATCTCTTTCAGAACGAAAATGTGTTTAAGGAAAATAAAATTGCATAGTTATTTTTTGGCTCCTATTAAGCATTAAATATGAACAAATATCCACGTTATACAGTGCTTAACATAACTTTATGACACTCACATATTGACAAGACTTTACCAGTTATCTTAATAATTTTAAATTTTTTATTATTTTTTTATAAGAATATACAATATTTTTTACCAAAACCATATAAATCCAAATTTCAATCTTTGTGCAACATGAAAAAAAAAATCTAAAAACTTTCGAGAACATTTCAAGGTTTTCAATTTGATTTTTTTTTTAATTTTATGAGTATGCAGTTTTGTAGCCCGTTCAATTTAATTGCAAAATTAACGTACTTGGGACTCAATATTGATTTTTGAAATCTTTTTTGTTTACGATGTCTGCCAGTTTCCTCCATACATAGTACATATGTGAAAGCGTGCCGAGTCCACTTTTCGTTTTTAACTTAGGCTTTGATGAAGAATGACAGATAATGCGAATCTACATAGATTTTTCGTCTCTCCTGAAAAATTTATAAAAATTAACTTGACACCTTTTCAAGTTTAGGTAACGATATGTTCATCATGTTTTTTTTTACAATCATAAAATGAGCAACACCTTCGACAAAAAAATTCCCATAAATCAACGAGAAGTAGGGGCTATTTTAAACTTGCGCTTTATTATCCTAGAATTAAATGGGCTATAAAACTACATACTCAATATTTCTAAAAAATTTTATTTTTGGGCTTAATAAATCATATTAAACAATTTTTATTGAGCTTGAGGTCATTTTTAAGAGAAAATTTATGTGGAAAAACAAAAATAATTTAAAAATGGTAGAAGTTATAGCTGCTATTTCGGAGATCACCTCATCACCTCATCTCCTCATCAGACTTCTTTTTCCAGACTTCGGCCACAATAAAATTGACAAATGTTTTAATGCAATTTTTTAAAACCCCAAGCCCTGTAATTTGGAACCTCAGTTTTGAAAATCGAACGACTGTACCGTTCGATCTGATCGATTTCTGCATACAAATGAACAGTGATTTCAATCTTAAACCTAAAGTTAATCTCAATCTAAACCCGGATTTTACAGCCGTATGCTGTATCACGAACGATTCGTCTGCAGACGACAACATCTCTCTTACAATATCATAAAAAGTATTTTATGCATGTTATCTAAATCTCCATCTTTGTCTTTATCTTTATCATTATCTTAATATCTGCCTTTATCTTTGTCTTTATCTTTATTTTGATCTTGATCATGATCTGCGTCTCTAGCTCATCGAGAAGTTGGTTAAAAATTGATTGCAAGATTTGATTACACACAGGTAGAAGATGTAATCGAAAGTGTTTCTTTGACAATGAAAATACTCGATCGGTTGAAAATGAATAATTATCCGAAAAAAAGAATGGCCGTTAGTTTGAAAAAGCTGCAATAAGCCTCTTTAAAAAGTTAGACTGGCGGATTACTGAGTCGCGACTATTATACACCTTCACCAGCAGCAAAACTCTGGGCACAAAGAAGTGAGTAGAAGGTTTTAGAATTTAAATGGCACTTGTGTAAATGCTACATATCTACATAGCGGGCAATACACAGATCCCTATATGCAAATCCATGTATATAAATACACATGTGCTTGCATTAAAATTTATGTAGTATGCATCTATTGACACTGCCTGCCTAAACGGCAGTCTAGAGGCAATTTGTGGCAAGTTGCGTGGTTAGTAGGCACTGTGTGTTCTCAAAACAGCTGGGGGTTAATTCTACATAAAAAGAACCATATCCATTAATTCTGCAGTGGCAACTACTAAAAACAACAGCAAATAATAACCACACACCACACAATTCGATTGGCTAGAGGAAAATGCATTTGCGTCTCGATTGCTGTTGTATACAGTTATGCATTCGATTTGTTGTTGCTATGGCTTTTTTTTCCTATGCATATTTGCACTTTACTTGTTGTTAGACAATTGCTGTATGCACTCATAAATTTATTAGCATGTTCATAGTGTGTACAACAAAAGCAATGCAGCAACAATTGCCAGTTTGAAAATCAACAACTGTTGGCAAGCTGACGTTTTTTGTATTTTTGTTTTTTAATTTTACAGCCGCTGCAACTGCGCTAAGCAATGGGTGCACCAGCATAACGTTGTCGTTGTTCTTGTTCGCATGCACACATGTTGCATGCCACAGCGCAGGCAAAGCGCCAGTCAGCAAGCATCAGCCACGGTAGTACAAGCGGTAGTTTGTCAACAGTAGGCGATTGGCGGCAAACAGCAGCCAGCAGCATGTTGCAACCAAGTCAAAGTAATTGAAGGGGGGTGTCAAGGCGCTCAGTCAAGTGGCAGCTGGGGGGTACAGTGTGACATGCGGTGGTTTTGAATGGGCTGTACATTTGGTATCTGTGATTTAATTGGTATTGAAAATGGTTTTCATTTTGGTACTGGTATTGATTTTGGTATCGGCATCGGTATCCGGTACTGGTGTTGGTATTGGTTTTGGTATTGCTTTTGACACTGGAATTGCTACTGGAATCGGTGTTCGTACAGGTATTGTTTTGGCATTGGTATTGGTTTAGTTACTGGTAATGTAATTATTTTGGTTTGCGAGTGGTATAGACTTTGGTACTGATACTGGTATTGCTATTGTTACTCGTATTGATATTGATACTGATACTGGTATTGGTACTGCTTTTGGTACTGATATTGGTATTGGTATCTTTCGATATTAATATTATTACTGGTGTAAGAATTAATATTCGTATAAGTATTGATACTGAATTGGTTTTGGTATTGGTATTGGTATTGATTTTGGTACTGGTACTGCTTTTGGTACTTCTGTTGCTAATGGTATTGGTATTGGCCATTGAATTTGGTGATGTTACTGGTTTTGGTACTCGTATCAGTATTATTTTGGCAGAACTATTGGCAATGGTAATGGTATTGATTTTGGTACTGAAGCCGGTATTAATACTGGTATTCGTATTGGTATTGGTATCGGTATTGGTATTGATATTGGTATAAGTGTTTGCAATTGGTATAAGTAGTATTGGTATTGGCTGTTGTTATCGGTATTTGTATGTATTGGTATTGGTATTCGCACTCCTTTTAATGATGTTAAATTTAATTTGAAAGGTCTCGCAAATTTATTATAAGTGAATTAAAATTTTCATACGCACCCTCATTTGGCAGCATTGATTCAAAATTACCGTTATCATCCTCATGATTACCAACATTAGCATCATTCAAAGTGTCAGCATTTCGACTGCCAAGTCAAACGGCCATAACTTCACGCTAGCGAGCTACTACTTCCTTTACGAGTACAGCTTGAAGATGTTAGCGATTTATTTTTATAAACTTTACGCAGTAAAACATGATTAATGATAAGGAGAGTAGAAGGGGGTGGCCTTTACGCTACACTCCACCTTCCATATACGGTTGTATGCATGCTTGTATGTACATATATTTGCATATGCTACAACATCTGCGTCGCATCAACTGCATTAACCAATGGCGGCATCATAAAACACTACACCAAAACGCTCAAATGCAAATCTCAAGACAGCATTAAATTTTCGCTCATAAATCAGCAAAGTACCTGCTTAGCGCTCGACTTAGCGTAGGAGAAGTTGTATGAAGTGTGAAAATCACTTTCCTCTGTGGCTGTTGGTGGATCGAATTTTGTGTGTGTGTGTGCAGACTAATGTCTCCCCTTCGTTGGTGTTAGGCATTAAATTGCTACTTTAGGGACTCTGTGGAGGGTGTCCATACGATAAGCTGTCTACTTAACATTTGGCATTGTAATTAAATACATCATAATTGTGGCAACTTTTTTTTTTTATATTCTTGGCAAAGTAGAAATTTATGGATGGCTTGACGATATCGAAAGAATACACGACCCTGCAGAAAAATGTTTAGACAGTCAGGCAAGGCGCTGTTCCGCCCTATAAATTCCACAACTGTCTCTGAGCTATAGCAAAACGGATACAGAGTAGAACATTTGATACTTGCGTTTTGCTAATTGCGCATTGAGAAAAAAAAATTTGTATTTAAAGGGCAGATAAATTTTAAAATTGTATGGGAAATCTGAGAAGTAAATGTGCAAATTTTCACTTAACGTAACATCGTTGGTCGCGATTTCTAATTACACCGGAGGCAGTAGTCAGTTTTCACATTTAATAAATTTAAATTGCCACTCAAAAATTAAAGTGAAAATTATGAAACTTAGGGCCGTTTTCTCAAGTAGCTTTTAAAATTTAACTACCCTTCAAGCACATTTTTTTTAGAAGAAAATAAATAAAACAAACTATAATCTGTAAGACAGAAAAAAGCATTCAAAAATCATGAAAATTTCTATTTTAAAAAACTTATTGTCCCAGACAGTTGAAAGCATTGTTTTGGATAAGATGAAGAACCAGTGCCGTCGCTTTCAAGCTAGCTCGGCGCAATTTCTGAACCAGTTTGATTTTCTGCAGAGTATGCAAGTACCCAGTGGTCAGCCAGTTCAAGCAAATGCGAAGTAATCTCTCTTTGGGCTATTCCATTGAGTTCATTATCATTCCCTAACAAGCTTGGATTTGGTAACCGGTGACGCTATTGCTAAAAGCGCCACATGGCTGTCAGCATATACATATATTGTTGCTTTACTCTTGTACCCGACTATAGTACCTAGGATTTTAGAAGCTTCTAGGATCCCTGAAATTTACGTTTGGAAGATGCTTGTATCATTTCCAAATCGCATAGGCAGAGATACACCGATTTCCTCGGAATAGACTCCTGCTCCCACACCGCAATTCCTCTTGGATCTGTCGGTGTATAGAGAGATCGCCTCTCGGTCGGCCACTCGGTCTCTTCTGCAGTCCTTTCTGGATGGGAATAACACTTGCACGTCACAGCTGAGGTCCAAATTGTCTACCATATAGTCTGTCGTCCTACTTAATTGCATTTGATTTATGATCTTCACATGTCCGAAGTGTCTAGTCTTCCAAAGGTCTGACTCTCTGAGTCTGACCGCCGATTCTAGGTAGATCAATGGCATTAACCCTACTACTCCTTAGTTTGCTGACCTTATATTGTTTGCTTAGGAACGGTTCTCAATGTCTGGTTTACACTAAATATAGGTTAAACATCGTTATCGACTCGCTGGTATATGTTATGAAGTCGATAACGACGTTAAACCTGTAGTTAGTGTTAACCAGACATTGAGAAACCGGCCCTTAGATTTTGAGTATGCAGTTTTGTAGCGCATCAAATTCTAGTATAATAAAGAGCAAGTTTCAAGTGGCTAAAAATGACCGCCGATTTTTTACAATTATGTATACATACATATGTACACATACGCTGCAAGCCTTAAATGAAAATAAGTACGTACATATGTTTCGTATGAAGTTATTAGCAAATTTTCCTCAATCAACAGAGATTCCATTGAGAAAGATCGTCACGTTTCTGGTACAACAGCCATTGCGAAATGTCAGCAACCTTCCACATGTAATGTCTGCTTAAACTCCTAGATGCTAAGTGGCTTTGCTTTTGTGCACCTGCCAGCAACAATTGCACGAACAGCGTGATTACAAGTAATTCAAATTATAATTTCGATACTCAAATTCAAATGCAAGACAGTAAGTTTCTTTTGTGATCTCATGAATACATTTGAATATACATACCTACATACGGCATGTACATATATGAATGGTTACGTATGTGTGTATGTATGCACACGCCTTCGAAAACATGATATTTCACAATCCGCGCGTATTTGCATAAAACATAATTTTCAAATTAACACTCAAATCGATGTGATGGGGTGCGCTGATACAAAATCATTGTTAATCGGAATGCCAATGGTAATGCAAATAAAAATAGTGGCTATGAAGTGGCAAATAAATGGTTCTAAAACGAAAAACGACCTTCATGCGTTAAACATATCGAGCCCTAACCGCCAAAATAACGTAAGCGACATTTTTTTCAAAATTTTCTTTTTAATGCAGAAATATATCTCGATGCTCTAGTAATATTTCTGCATCAAAAACAAAATTTTGAAAAAAATGTCGCTTACGTTATTTTGGCGGTTAGGGTTCGATATTGGCAAAGTTTTTAAAGTTAAAATTTTTGTATATATTTTTTTTTATAAAAATATGGTTCATCCCTTATCCTTAATACACATAAAAGATTTAAATTTTATACAGAGCTTAAAAAAATTCAACAAATTTTCATTAAAATTTCGAACTTTTTAAGCTGAATTTTTATAAAACCTTGGGTAGATATGCAGTTTTATATCCTGTTTATTTTAGTATAATAAAGTACAAGTTTTAATCGTTTGAAAAATTGCTTTGATTTGCAATATTTTTTTGGTGTAATAGATATGTATTTATTAATTGAATTGTTCTTTCGAACTAACAATAAGTTTTCAAAACTTTTTAAACTTTTATTTTTTTATTACGGCTTTTTACAATTTTTTCCATATAAGCATGAATTTTTTGTGGAAGAAAATGCGCAAGATTATTTGCAAAGAAAATTAAAAAGAATCAACGCCAGTTTCTATAAATTGCACTTGTCAAAACCTGGCAAAAGCCGTCAGCAAAAAAAAAATATTAAAAATCAACGTAATTCTTCAGTCGCTTAAAACTTGCAATTATTGTTCTAAACTTTAATAGACTATACCCAAAAATTGCCTAAAAAGTCAAATTAAAAAGTTCACAATTTTAATGAAAATTTGTTGAATTTTACTAAGCTCTGTACAAAGAGTGATATTTTGAGTTACATGGTTTTAGTTAAAACATGAACCATGCTTTTAAAAAAATTAAAAAATAAAATAAAATTTTTACTTTAAAAACTTATATGTAAGTATATTTGTTTTGGTACATTTTACATCTATTTTAAATAAATTTTTTATTTATCTACCATTATTAATATTATTATTTTTTATGATGGAATTGAATGTTTATGTCTTAAACGAGTATGAACAGAACGTAAATTTTCCACTTGAATGAAAAATTTTATGCTTTTGCCACGCTTGCTCATTGCATTGCCCACGGTGTATCTTCAGTAACGACGAGTAATAATAGTCTCACAACGTTACTTAACATTCATACATTATGTACATTCATATGTACATATGCAAAAATAAATTCAAAATTTATGTATTACAAAGACAGCAATGGAATCGCGATTATTATGCAATTGAAGTCTAATTACTGAGCTATTAGCACTTGAATATAATAATGATGCATAAACGAACAATAATAGTGATACATGTATGTATATAACTAAATGTACAAATAATCATCGTTATACCTACATATTGCACATGTATACAATTAAATAAGAAATTACAATATTTATATTTGAAAGTATGTCACTTAGCTGCATAAATAATTACACAAAGTTCGATGCACTGAAGGTGTCATAAGCGTCAGATATATGTACATACATACATACATATGCGTATTGTGAGTGACGAGGAGATATTAGTGAAGCTTAAAGAATAAAAAAATCATCGAAAAATTTAGTGGATGAGCAGTTTATAGGCAATCCATTAAGGCATTGCATGTAAATTAGGGCGGTAAAAGGAGAGTAAAGTAGGAATTACCATACTCTAACCCCCTAGGATTGTTCTATACCAAAAAAATATACCCTACCTTTTTTTTGAAATCAAAAAATATTTAGAGGTCGCTGAAAGGGCTCAAAGTATTGCATGTATTTTGTATGGGGAAAACCACTTTTCATAGGAATGGTATAGAATTCTTGGGAATCAATAGTTTTCGATGGAAAACTCTGGTTGTTTTCAGGAGACCTGCAATAATTAAACCAAACTGTTTAATACTAAAGATTTTTTATTAGTCCCCCATTGCATTATCTGCGGTTGCTACGAAAAATAGTGATTTTCTAGAACTCTACACCATTTCTTGGAAAAGTGGTTTTTTCCCAATATACATACTTATGTATGTGTGTAAAAACATGGAAAACTTTGAGCCACCTGTAAATATTTTTTTGTTTTCAAAATTGAAAAATAGGGGTATGTATGTATATCTCTTTCCATGCAAAATTATGTAAGTTTACGTGGTTGCAAGGCAGTTACGCGCTTAATTGAACTGCCCTAATAAATTTGTACCTACTCGAAAGGCAGACAAGCTAGATTAAGTTACATACATAGGTTACATAATAATATTATAAATATAAATAAGATTACGGGGCGGTCAGATCATGCCCAAAGAAAATACAATTACAAGAATGATAATTATGAATGATTCGTGACACTTAAAGAATTGATTACAGTTGAAAAGAAACACTTGCCTTTACATGTTCTGCGCCAAACGCAACTAAACTGAGACGCACCGATTCTAGTATTTCTTTGGAAATCCATCGTTTGTAGAGAGAGGGGTGGGTAAATATGTGAAATTTTGTATTTAAGACATAAATTTTTCCTCTCTAAGCACAAGTATAGACGAAACACTGTGCATCGCGGCGCATAGGCAAGCCCTTTTCGTTCTGTCGATGGCGGCTTTGAAGTCGACAAATAGATGGTGAGTTAGATATATCTTCTATTTTCATATCAAATCAGACTATGTGATACTATTTCGATCATTTTTTATCTTAGGATCGATCCGAAAAGTGACTCTTCCTACTTGTCTCCTAATAGAAATCCCTTAAGTAGAAGTTCATACAAATTCACCTGCATCAAGAATTATACAACTCTTGAAAAAAGCATATAAATGTCACACTGTGTCCTTTTTAACACTCTATGCGAATCAAGCTTTCGATAGGAGCAATATTTTGATGTCAAATAAAAGGATTTTGAAAGCTAATGTAATTCCCTTTCATGGCAAAATATTGCCATTGAGTTGATATTCAAGACCTTTAATTTCAGCTATTGTAGAAGTCTCCAAACGCCAAACTTCGAAACTGTTGTATTAGTTTTTACTCTGGAATTTAAAATCAAATATCTAGTGAAATTTCGAAGTTTAACCTAAATTTTGTTGTAATTTGGCTCGCAGCGGGCCCACAGACCTCTACAATGGCCCAAATTGAATAGCAGTACAACAAACTTGTTGTTCGACAAGGAAAAGGATGCATAGCTGCAAGCAAATCGTAACAAAATGCAATTATTAATGAAGTTTTTAAATTGAGCGGTTTACATTTTTATTCGCTTTTTAAACAGTGGGCCCGAGTTTTTTCATCTCGAAATCCATAAGTGTTGTAGTATCGATGAAAATTTTACTTTCAGAGAACTTAATGTTTCCCTGAAAAGTTAATTTTGAGGAAAACTTTAGAAAGAATCAATGCTATGTATATACAGGGTGTCCCTGACTTGGTGATTCATATTTTTTCGTTTTGCAATAAAAAAAATTTCGTCCATTTTAGAACTCAGGAACGAGTTGAAGCTCGAAGGCCATTTATTGGTTGAAGGAGGCACTTCTGAGAAAAAAGTTTCAAACAAAAAATACGTACTTTTATCGTCAGAATCCGAATCAGGAGTAAAAACATGTATGTCTAATATAAAAAAAAAAGAAAATACTTCCGGTCAGTTTAACCCACTTCCGGTATACCACCAAAACATAGAGCATCTCCGATTTACTAGGGCACAGTTTTGCGCTTTTCATTAAAAAACATTTCCTTCCATAGACAGATGGTCTAGAACGCCCTGTATACATCTCACTTTATACACATCCTCCAATAAGTATCTTCAGATGCAATTTTGCACGATACTACTTCCAAATCTTGTAAGACCCACGGCTATTGGCAAGAAGCCTCCAGCAAATCAAGGACAACATAAATATTGTAAATATATTTATCAGTAAGTTTACGCTTGTAATTTATACTTTGTGTGCGATTTGTTTGCCAGCAATCGACAGATCATGCAACGCTTGAGCTTGCGTGCAACGGCTCGGAATTGCATATCTCAAAACTGTCTGATTGACATTCAGGTTCACTGGCTCAGATAAAGTGCAGGTCAAACCCGTCTATCTTAGAGCAAACAAACAAACAAACCAACAAACGTACGCATCAGTTAAATATGTATGTATGAAGTTATGCATTTCGCATGTAAGATGCATGTAAATATGCGAATGCATTGCGAAGACAAGACAGTTTTTGATGAAGCATGCAACAAATGCAGACGCCTGCTTGCTTGCCTGCCACTCAGCTAGTTTTCCTGTCATTGGTGGCAATGATGCTATGCAAGCAAGCGGCATTTCTGCTTCCGCCTGCGGTGTGAGAGAACACATAATGGACCATTCCAACAGCTGGTTTTGTTGTTGTATTTCGTACTCATCCAGCAAATTTTCTTTCAGTGCAAAAAAGGGAATTTGCTGTTCTTGACACTTTCTATTTCTGTCTTTGCAAGTGGAAGATATACACATGTATGTATGTATGTATGTATAAGTATTTGTATTCGTGTTAAATCTTCCCGCCTAATTTACTCGCTGCTACATTGTTTATGTAACTTGCTGCAGTGGTTCCAACTTGTACGCATTTTCTTGCAGCTTCTGCGCTTTTGGCGACATCTTAAAGATCTTCCATCATACTTAATGTGACCAACTATTTCATAGCTCAAAGAAGTACAGGCTAGGTTGGATTAAGTTAATGCCGCGAGTTGATTATAAATTTTCGAATCCGGCTAATTTCGATCCCTGAGAGCTCAGTGTTTGTTCAGAATTGCGAGCAAAAATGCTTCCATCTTAGCCTCGCGAAGGTTGGACAGTCTAAAAGAAAGTGTGGAGATTCACTTCATCTTCCTCTTGACAGCTGACACAAAATGATCAGTCGAAATTCTTAGTCTCACCGCATGAATACCAACTGCACAATGGCCTGTCAGAACACCCATCACTAGCCCTTGAGAGGTAACGTGTTTTAAAGTGCCCTATGAAAACATTTGCTGTAGCAGAGAAAAGTTTTCTTTCCGGTTTACCTGAGCCTAATAGCAGCTCGTGCTGTGACAATTCTGTCTGCAATATCCTCAGGCGCTGAGTTCAACATATTTGTGTTAAGCGCCAGTGTAGGTTCCTAATGCGCCGCTAATTCCTGTGTTACAAGTATAGCCTTCTCTAGTGAGTACCACCAGACAAGGGCTCCTTGAAACAATATAGGCTTAAATCTGGTTTGCTAGAGCTAATGAATTAGACCCCACCTTTTACCGATAGCTCCCCTACAGAAGTACAAGGAAACCGACACCTTTCCTACCCTTTCCACAATATTAGGATTCTACGACAGCCGCCGTTGTTTGCCCACCTAGTTACCTGGCTCGGGTAACCTTGAGTCAGATCAAAAAGGGTGTACAGAAATCGTACCTTAACCTAAAGTTCCCCATCGTCTACATAGGCGATCACCCGACGGCCCACTTTTCCCAGTTCCTCTAGAAGGTGGTTTACAACCGCAATCTAGAGCAGGGGAGAGGGAACACCACCTTGTGGAGTGCTCCTATTGACTCTGCACTGAGTGCAGACGACCCCCACTCCGCCGCGACAGTTCTGTCACGAAGCGAGCGGTAGGTAAGCCTTATTAAGTAGGTTTAAACGCGAAATTGTTAATGGTTTGAAAGAATTTATCACCCAGGCCATGCGACGATCATCCAGAAGATCGGAGAAGTACAAAATATCGCAAAGAAGTACATTTGACTGTACTTCGAAGTACGAAGTACAATAGCGAAAAAAGAAGTACTGTACTTCCGAAAGAAGTACGGTTGGTCACATTAATCATACTGCCACCACCAACTGTCAGCCTATTTTGCTTGGCATTTGGTTGTTGTTCACTTGCTTGTCTTTTGACATTTTGTACTTGACAGCTCGGAAGCATTTTGTGCTCATCATTCATGATGTTTAGTCAATTGACGGTAAAGCACTTTATTTGAAATTTTTGGTGGATATAAATTAGTAATGCGTTTAATGGAAATTGGCGGATATAAGTTCTGTGGCTATTTAATGCCTATTGCGTGTATTTCGCTACAAACTTATGTTTATCGGTTTCCCCAAATAGAAAAAGTTTAGTTTTGTTAGGCCAACTCTTCTTTGTGAAAGAGAGGTCTGTGATTCGAATTTACATCGACGGTTGTTTTCTTCTAAAAATTCCGTCCTGGATATATAGCGGTTATTGGAAACTCTTGCTACGTTTCACCGATTCGTATAAGCCATTTTGTAGGGATCTTAATCTCATTAAACCTATTAGGGCTCCCTCCAAATCACAGTTTTGCTTCCTTGCGGGGCGTTGCTAATATTACATCGGACAAGACACTAATTGTATGATCCATGTAAGTAGTGACCCGTAAAAATCGCAAATATTTTAGTTATTTCGGAAAACTATTTTTTGACCTCGCCCAGGCCTTGAAGAATTCGTGAGAATTATTAGCAAAGTTCATCGACTTAGTATAATCTATGTCAGCGCAGAACTTCTGATAACATTAAGTAAGGCTTTTCTGCTACTAGGGACAGCATATAACGGCTCTTTGTTTAAGTAAGGCATCTTAGTGGGAGCCAGGTTCCTTAAAAAACTCTTATATTCTGAATAAATTTGATTTTGTGCAGCATGGACCGGAGTGCTTAAGCTTTGTTTCTGGATGGAAATTATTAGCAAAGCTATTGTTCTATACTGGGCAGTACTGAAATCTCCAAAGACGGCTCGAACTCAATAAGGTGTGGGACCTCATTGGGTCCCAGTAACATTGTACTTAAGGCCTATGTGGGTATTTGTTTGTCAGGCCTACCCTCTGTCTGAATGTTTGAACTAAGTTGGCTTCATTAATCTCGTTTAATAGACATTTAACAGGCTGATGTTCATCAGGCTTTTCGGTGGCAATTGATGTAAGTAAAAGAATTTTTCCTCAACGGGCTTCTTTAAAAAATCTCTTTACTCATCACTAACTCAACCCGACATTATAAAACGCTTTTGGAGACTAGAGCTTCACCCATCCATCCGAGATTCAAAGAAAATAACTGTAACTTCCATCCGGTGGTTGTTATTAGGTCTTTAAGATCTTCGTTTTATTGTTGCTTTTTACAAGTTGTTTAAAACGTCAGAAGAGCCTGGAAAGCTGAGAAGAGCAGAATCTCTTTGCTTTATTTTGCAGAAATTAAAAGTTTCGAAACCTGCATGGCTTATTAGCGTCATCGTAATTTCCCTGGGGTTCGAAGTGCTCAGGCAAGGATAATTTTTTTTTATTCGAGTCCAAGATACAGCTCTTACGGATATAATAAAAAAAAAACCTAGGGAGTTCATCTACATTAACCCTAAAAGCACATTGGAATTGTAAAAAACTAGCGGCAAAGTTCCTCATCCTGCCCGTGCTGGTATATGACGCAGAAGCATGGACAATGGCAATATCCGATGAGGCTGCTCTTAGAGTATTAGAGACAAAAATTTTGCGGAAGATCTACGGTCTTTACACATTCGCGCAGGCGAATGCCTCAGATGATGGAACGATGAGCTTTACATGAGACATGTGCATAGTGCATCGAATTAAAATCTAGCGGCTCTGCTGTCTTAGCCATGTCGTTCGAATGGACACTGATGCTCAAACCCTGAAAGTATTCAAGGGAGGCACCCACCGCGATGGAAAGACAAAGTGGGGAAAGGACTTGGCTGCAATTGGAATTTCCAAGAAGAAGAGAAACGACTGGCGTGCTTTGTTAAACTAAGAAAAGGAAGAAGAATCGGAAAAGTCAGTCTGGGTTCGAGTTGTTTTTGCCAATTGCCTTTGAGTTACACGAGGTGGCAATAATTCGTCGGCCTTATTTTCGAATGCTGATTGTTATAAGCCGAAACAAGCCAGCGCGCTGCGTTTCCAAAGAAACTTTTGGGTAATTTATAGAATAAAGGTACCTTTTCAATTACTGTTAAAATTCGTTGTTTAATCGATGGAATGACATCATTGGTGTTCTACCACCACTCACCAGCGATATGCCTCGAGAGACCCGCATAACTCTGATGCAACTAAGGGTGGGATAACGTGGCTGGTGTAAATTTTATTTAGCAAGACTCGAATGCGAGATTCCCGAAATATATGTGTGACATATAAAGGCACCCCACACGACAACAAAAACTTCTGCACTTTTCCTCTTAAATCCATTGACCTGAGACCGATTTAGTCGAAACAGCACGTTTCCTAGGCCTGCCGTTATTCGAGCGTGATAACAACGATCGATAGGCTGGCTGATTTAAGCAGGGCTTAATGATGCATAATCATTCAAAAGAAACCTACAGATAGACATAGGAACTGCTACCTTATTATGGTTCAGAGATACTGCTGTTGAGCATGATACCCTTATAACTACAGGTATCTAAAATTATTTCAAAGCAATTGAATGAAAAGTGAGCCGTTTACTTATTACGTAATTCAGAAACTGTGTCCCTCATTATCTCTGGGCTATCAGGCAATCAAAGGGAGTACATATTAGGAAAATATGAACTCTTTCGAGCTCCACATTTTTCAGCATCCTCTCCTTATAATAAATATTATTGCTCTTACTTACATACATCCAAATACCCGGAAATTGCAAAAGCTATCGGATCCAAGAATTATTTCCCACTGAGCACAACGATGTCTGTGCGTTCATATGCCATGCGTTAACTTAAGCCAATTACTTAATTAAAATATATCTGTTATACACACATACGTATGTATATTTATGGTGGTATACTTGTCTTGTCTGCCAAAATAATAAATTTCAGCAATGTAACAACTTAATCGAGGATTAAAATATGACCGGCAGCTAGAGGAAAATCCACTTCATCAGCAATTGGAAAGGAAAAAAAGAAAGGAAAGATAGAAGCCGACTTAAAGACAGCTTGTCCGCCTGACTGTTTCAGTTACAGCTGGACTTGGCGTTTGCGTGACTAACTGACCGGTAAAGCGAACTAGCTGACAAACCAACTAACTGACAGACCAGCTAGTTGACGTGTGATTAACGCTTTGGTAAACAGTGAAAAAATGTGTAAAAATGAAGTTGGCGTAGAGGTAAGTTAGTAATTTAAATGAATATACAGGTATCCCATAAGGAAGTCAACCGCTAAGCCATAAGACTTGCTTGTTTATAGACGTTTATGTTTAGTTTTCTTTATAATATGCATTTTTCTATTAAAATATTAAACTACTAAATTTATTGAAGTCCTGTTTAAATTAATTCCAAATCCATACATACCCAGTGGGAAATGCGAAAATGCATTTTTTTCCCTAGGGCGATGTCCTAAGAAAAGTGGGGCATTCAATTTTGCATTACCTAGTATCGAGAAATGAATGTGATTTAATAAGAAATTTTTTGGACTTTTTGAATACATTCGATTGCTGATTACATATTAAATAGTAATTGGATATAAAACTCATAAGAAGTACCTTAAACTATGTTCACATATCAATATTATCTCAATCAAAGCTCGTTTTTTAATCACCCCGTTTACACAGGTAAATCTCAGATTATTAGCCGTCAAATTTGTTGTGCTTGTTATTCTCACATCTCAAGGAAAAGTTATGTTTCTTCTCTGTGCCACCGTGATAACGTTTTTATGCTATAATAAGCAACATAAATATATTTTAACTTAACATTTTATTAAAAATACCTTTACCAACCTCTTTTCCTTGATAGCGTACATTTTT
>NW_023461905.1:0-22294 GCF_013731165.1 Rhagoletis pomonella
ATTTAAAATTACGCCATTTTGCTCCGAAAATTAAACATTTTAAATTTTAGGAGTCTGATAAATTTAGAATTGTGTAGTGAAACTTTGGATAAGTCGTACAACATTTGTTTTTTTCACAAAGTTTTTTCTCTAGTACATATTATGTTTTACAGCTTTCTAGAAAAATCGCAAGAATTTTTTTCATTATTTTTGTTGCTTGAAAAAGAACTTTGTCGTTGGTGTAAAGTTTCTTCAAGAACTAAATATACGAGCGTGTTTTTCTTGAGATCTTCAGACTTATTGAAGAAATTTTTATAGAAGAACATTTCTTTTTTATTTCTTGAGTGCGATTTTATATGAATTTTTCGATTTTCTTGAGAATTTTTAATGCTACATTTTATTTTTGAATACTTTAAGTATATCGGTGTATGGATACATCTCAAAACAAGGACAACCATTTTCTTTTAATAAGTCCAGTGTGAACAAAATTCACTCAAAAGTAGAGTTTTCTTGCAAAGCAGCATCTTCTGTCCCGACAGCTGAGGTAAAAAATACATCAAATATTTGCCAACTGCAACTTTACCATGTGCATTAAAAACTGTTCAATATAATATTTATCAGTACACAACGAAAAAACTAAGAATTTGACCCCAACAACTACACAAATAGGGATGAAACAAAAAAGAAAACTGGCTATCGACAACTACTGTTAGTGCTGCCACAGGATATAATTTGTAAATTATGTGTTAGCAGAAATGGTAAACAAGTGTTTGCACTGCAATTTTTAGTTGTCTGTGTAGCTATCTTGTTGAGAACCCAATTTGCACATAAAGAAAAATCGTCATTGGGCAAAAAAATCGTCAAATCGTCATGGCCGTAAAAAA
The DNA here is from genome assembly GCF_013731165.1 of Rhagoletis pomonella. NCBI lineage: Eukaryota > Metazoa > Arthropoda > Insecta > Diptera > Tephritidae > Rhagoletis > Rhagoletis pomonella. The sequence continues at coordinate 864 of NW_023461905.1, forward strand.
TCATCAAACTGACGACCAAATCGTCCAACTGGCAACACTGGCCTCATCCTTAATTTCTTAAACTTTCCGAGCCTTTAAAGAAAATTTGGAAAAAGAAATTATGTTTTAAATTTTTTCTGAACATGAATCAACATTTTTGCATCCTATTAACTGACGAAGATAATTAGCGTTATTTTTAAAGACATAAACACTTTCTACATTTGTGGTGTTAAAATCTTCTCTATTCACAAAATAATTCATACATAGATGAGATGTCGGGTATGGCGTCGCTTCAAAAGGCGATTATTATGCTTTTGCAAGTTATAAATTTTATTAATCATTTATATGTACATATATACTACATACATATCATACACATATACACAAGCTTTATAATAAATACATTCATGCTTATTATAAACTACTCCTTTTGTATGAGTGATTATGGTCAAAATTGCACGTCGTTTTATTTTCTCCCTCAACAGCGATAAATGGTGCAAGGGAAAGTTTTTAATTAAGGCAATTTATTTACGCAGGTAAATGTGCTAGTTACTCGTTTCCATTTTGAAAGATTCTTTCTTATAAAATAGGTATGCACAACGAAGTTTAAAGTTGTGTTCCACACGCTACTTTCATAAGAACTTTATTAGTCTTTTTTACACTTTTCCACTGGCAACCTGGTGCCTCGCTGTTATTGTGCTATTTATTACGTTGTGTTGATATCATTTGCTACTTTTAACGTACTTTTATTCATGTGAGTTAAGTTAGAAGTTGCAAAGAACTACTAAGTACGATGAAAATACAGCGCCTCGTTTATACTGGGTTGTAGCTCTGATTTGGATAGAGTTTAGTAAGCTGCTGAAACAAAAATAAGCGGATACAGATTTTCTTTCGGTTTCCCTTTTATTTTTTATTTTTATTTTTATTTTTGTAAATAGCTCCATTTTCGATAAAATAATTAATTAGAATTTCTGCATTCTGGTATATAAATAAACTAGGTTTACTCGGTATCCAAAAAAATCAAGATTTAAAAAAACAACGCATAAAAATATTCAAAAACAAGTAAAAAAGTTTTAAGTTCGGGCGAGGTCGAACATTAAATACCCGGCGCAAGTATTCAATATAGTTTTTTCACCTTTCCCAAAACCACAATTGCGTGGTAAGCAGTGTAGTTTCACCCCTATTTCAAACACCTTCGATAGTATGTTCAACTAGACTAATGAGATAAACCAATATAGTTATAAGTGGGCGGTATTGCGCCTATTTTCCAAAATTCCATAATAATGTTACTTTTTTTCAAGGCGTTTTTGTTAGTATCAATTTTGAATAAATTAAAGTCCTTAAGTTTCAAAATATCGAAATTTCAACATTTCTAAAATGTACCGCTTTATGAAATATGGACATTATTTTAGTCCGCTGGCAAAAATTTTCGACGTCTTGCTGTTTTGTGTCAAGTACAGTAATTGTATCGAGTTTAGTACAAATTGATGGAACGGTCATTAGAGTTCCGATGTGCTCTTGATTTTGTCAGACTGCCTCTTGATTGCGGATTGTGAAAAATTTTCAGTTGATAAAGTTTTGATGCTTTTTCAATTTCAAATAAATAACTTAAGAATATCAAAAATAAAGCGCAAAATTATTCTAAAAACACGAACGTTCTCGCCGCAGCTAAGTAGAGGAGGGTTCTATTGTTCTGTTTCATAATCCTTCAATGGATATCTCGAGCTGCTTAAAATTAAGGGTTATGCCGCTAAGTAAATATGGGTATCCAGCTGCGAAGAAAGCTATTGACTCTCGAGTATAGTTTTCGGCAATCGTTTTCTTATATTTTTTAAGTTATTTTTACAGTTGATGAAAAAAGTAGGATAGACATTTTTCAGTGGATCTCTGTCAAATAATATTCGATCGCTACGTAGCTTTTATTTTCCCAAATAAAGGTTAGACTTAAAGCTTTTTATCCATGCGACAATCTTCTCTTCTTATAACTAGACATTCAACATTTCTGCAGATAAAAACAAAAATTTACCAATTTTACCACTCAACGTGTTTCGTTCTCGAAAAATAAAATGGAGCACATTTGATTTAGTTTCTCAACAATAAATGCGGTTTCAAATATTTCATGGAACGAAATCTAGGCAAATCCTGACAAGTAAATAAAAATGCCATTATATCAAAATTTAAAAAAAAAAGTCTGAATTGACCGATTTTAAGTTTTCTAAACGAAGGTCATATTAAATGCAAGTCATAAGTTGTAAATAAAAGAAATGATATTCTGCCTACATGGTCAAAAGATTTTTTGTTGAAATAGCGCTTACCTAAAAAAAAATTACCGAAGAAACAAGTGGAACGACTGAAAAAAAATCACCACAACATTGACTATTTTCAGGGTGGCCTACATAAATACATATGTTAAAGGGAGAGCAGCGGAGGGAGTTTTCATCGCTACCTTGCAACAGAACTGTTATTTTGCTTTATGAATAGTATGTTTAACTAGCTTTTTTCCAAAGTTGGTAAGTCTGACTTTTGACCTTTTTTTTTGGTCTCGTAGCTTGGCCGAACACCTAGAAAAAGTGTAAGCGTCAAAACATTATAAATATTATGCACTTTGAAAGGTGGTAACACAACTTTTTCTTGGTTATGAAGTTCAACGTTCGACCGAATTAGAAAGCATCACTGTCAGCAAAGTCATAAATTAAAAAGCGAATAGGCATGAAGAACACCCAACAATTGGTAATGTTGGCCACGTGTGCTAGCGTAACTTAATGTTACCGTTAAATGCACAAGTCACTTCACAAATTCATTTATTATAAGAATTCAACACCGCTGCAATTCCCCTTCTTCCTTTGTTAAATGAAATTGTCAAATTATGGGCCATGAAAGTTAATGATCGTGTCAAAGTAGAAAATTCCTTAGCAAAAGCGAACTGAAATTTTTTTTATAAACGCATTTCTATTGCTTTATTACCTTCCAAATCGAGCTGCTTGAATTTTTTTGTTGACTATGATATTTTTTATGACATATCATTTGTGCTTCCCTTCTTCATTTTACCTTCTTTTTCGTTAGGAGGAGTAATTCGCAAAAATTATTACATATTTGACATTAAGAAGTCAAATGAGTATGGAAAACACTGCCTGACAGAAAAAAACAGCAAACACACAGCGGAACTGTACAAACAAACACTTAATAATCGTAAAAATAAAATAGTCAACTATCCGCCCCACATCAAAAGTTAGCAACCCTCGTTTGAAGGTCTGCACATGCATACATATTTATCCACTTATATACCTACCCAGTAACCTAAATCTGCATACATAAAGACACAGGTACTAATTTTCAATTTAGGTACTTTGGACAGCTACAATTATAGGATATGTACATATGTATGTATGCATGTAACCATCTTTTCGTTTAATCCATAGCAGCTTAACAGCAACAAACACAGAGACTGCGAAAAGCCATCAAGGTGCATATCTACATACATACATATGCGTAGATATCGAATCTCCCAGCCAGTTACTAGTTACCAGCACTCAGTACGCATAATTTAACAGTGTTTTGCACTTCTGTGGTCCCCTTCACAAAAAATACCTCTCGCTCCTGTCTTCTATGTGAAATCAGAGTTGTAGTTGCAAAGTCTGGCCAGGTTCCTCCTTCCAGCCACTCAGCAAGCAGCGTTAAATGGAATGCGGAAAGGCGATTCGTAGACAAACGAGTGAGCAGACATTTGAAGCGATTTCCGTCGACACGTACTGCCCGTGAAACGTACATACATTCGCAACATCCTTTGGATAATAAAAAAAAATAAAAATCATTTGAGCTTCGATGAATATCTTCATACGTATTTGCAATGCTAGCTTTTATGTGCCGCTGGTCAAGCTTATACATATGTACATATATGTATACCTAACTATTTGACTTTTTTCTACATATGTACATACATACATACATATGTATGAATATAGTATAAACAAATTCGTATATGTATGTTGCCATATGGCTTTATCTGTTTACGTTACCTCATCTTCTTATTCCTCCATTCTATGTATTGTTTCTAATATGATTCTTTTTTTGGTAACGTAAAGCATAGGACAGACGACAGCGTTGATACGGATAAAGTCGTTAATTCGCAATTATCTCGGGAATAAAATGGAGTTGATCCCGATAAAGTTCTAGACTCTGGAGCTCATTCTCAAAATCAGTGCGGTTCAAGGCGAAAAAAGCGCCATAGAATTCTCTTTCATAAACGCATCGTTTTAGCAAAAAAAAAAAATATTTAATTCCGTGCCGTATTTTCTTACAGTGCAATTCTGGAAACTGTCTTTCTACTCACCACAATCATTTGTAAGACAATTGTCAATTCTGGTAGCTATCTTGAAAACAAGAAAAAGGAACTAATAAATAAAATAACATTATATTATAAAGGAAATAAAATTAAATTAAAATAAAGCAAAAATATATAAATATATTTTTTAAAATTAAATTAAATTAAAAAATAACTGTTTTTCTATAACAATAAAATCTAAAAATGAAATTACAAATAGAAAAAATAAATAATGTAGGACTCAAAAATTAAATTAAATATAAAAATAAATAATTTTTTCTTTTTAAAATCAAATCTCAAAATTGATTAAGAAAAAGAAAAGAATTAAATCAAAGAAGAAACCAGAACAAAAAAAAATTTAATAAAATTAAAAAATATATATATTTTTATTTTTCAACAAAGTTTATAAATAAAAGAAATTTAATTTTAGAAAAACAATAAAAAATAAGATTAGAAGAAAAAAATAGATGAAATATGTTTCCAAAAATTAAACGAAATCATAATTTTTTCATTTTTAAGCAACAAAATATACAACATAGGCTAAATAAAGAAACCAAATAATAAAACAAAAATATTTTTCCTTAAACAAACATTTAAAAATTGAAAAAAATTATTTTAATTAAGAAAAAAATTTAATAAAAACATACAAAAAGTATATAAAATAAGTTTCTTAAAAAAACTGAAATTAAAAAGTATATACATAATAATAATAATAATAGATTGGCGCTTACACATATGTTAGTGTTTGGCCGAGCTTCTCCTCAGATTTGTGGCGTGCGCCTTGATGTTGTTATACAAAGCGGAGGGACCTACAGTTTTACGCCGACTCCGAACGGCGATTGTATTTTTATGAGAAGCTGTTTTTGATGGCGGAAATACACTCGGAGGTTTGCCATTGCCTGACGAGGGACGACCGCTGTTAAGAAAAAACCTTTTTCTATATTTTTTGCGATGTTGCTTTGACCAGGGTTTGAACCCAGGTGCTGCGGAGTAGAAGCGCACACTGCTTACCACTACGCCACAGCGGCCGAAAGTATATACATAGCTTTCCTTTCAAATAAACAATATCTAAAAATTAAATTAAAGATAAAAAAATGTGAATCCGCAATACTGCCATCGGATCAACTGCACCGTTAATCTGGATTAACATTGCCATCTGTCTCTGCTATAAGCCACATGCCTTTGAGTGCTTATCACATGAATTTCGCCTATGGCTGCCGACAAGATTTGTTGTGATTTTAGATCTACTTGCACATAAATATGTGCACATAAGTACATAAAACATACGCTGACACAATAACTAAATAGCAAGCAAATGCAAAAAATAGCTTATCGCTAAAAGTTGAAGGCATTCCAGCCTTTAGGCGAGGCTTTGGCCATTGTTATAATTGAATTAAAGTGAACACTTGTCCAGTGGCGCTAAGCATTCCTTGCACACTTGTTTGCGTTTTAGTTCATATGAAGCACAATAAGGCTAATCCAGGCCAAAAATAGAAAAAATATTTACACATTCTCAAATCGTCTCAAATTGAAGTCATGAAAAAAATTATTGCTAAAAATTTAAATGCCCAATGTGCATTAGACCTAAAGAAAAACAAATGTGAATAGTCGTAACTTCTCGGCAAACTTCCCAGACTCTTTTATTAATCTGAGAAAATTATCTTGCGAATGACAGCAAGCTGCAAGAAAAATCAGCCGGTCTTTTCTCACATACATTCTCCAGGCAAGACAAATACAGTGCTCCGTCGGTGATGTGTTTTGCGGAGGCAGTTGTAGAACCATCTCTACATGGAGGTGAAAACAAATAATTATTTTAGTATTAAAAAATCGCCAATATAATGGAGAATAGAATCTGCTTACTTCAAAAACATTTATTTTTTCGATCAAAAGCTGCTAACTCCGTAAATGTTTGATTTAGTACAAAATTCCTGTAGAACCTTCCACACGAATTCGCGATTGATTTTGGACGCACATACTGCGAACATTCCTTCAAGTTTGGCAGGCTATTGAGGGTCTGTTCCATCATACCAAAAATGCATAGCTGATTACTGGTCTCAGCATAGAGGTTTAATCTACAGGAGTCCTCTGGATGATTACAAATTTTCCAAAATACCTTGTTTATATACCCAAAACGCTTTTAAGGCTTTGGGGGTTCATTACTCAACTTGAGTTGCCATAAAAGTTTACTATTTAACATATCACCTGAAATACTTAACCTTACAGGGGCACAAGGCCGTCCAACCTTCTCTTTCTAGTGAAGAGCACAATACAACAGAAAATCTCACCACTCCAAGTGTCAATCATACTCAGTTTTATTTGCCCTTTCCTGCTAAGAACTGACAGAGAAGGACCTGTAATTAGGCAGGCCACATAATCTGCATCGACTTGGGCATGGATGTTGGAGCCGCTCAATTTGACCAGCAGGGAAACCATTTACCAAGCACCAGAGCAAGTGAGAAAGTACACCGCCCTGAGGACGGCCCCTATGAGCTTCGCACTTGACATATTGATGCCATTCGGCTTGAGCGCAAGTATTGAGCGGATCCAATATACCAGCACAGAATTTACTCCATGATTTGGAACCAATTTACATATGCTACCAAAGGTGATATTGTCAAAAAACACCCCCAACGCCTACAAAAATGCACAGGTCGAATTAATTACTAGTGAAGGCATTGCTAATTCTGGCTACCTGATTTTGCAGAGCCGTCTCCTAAGGTTTCCACACCTCATACTTATGTTGATACTAAGACAGCGGATATGATGAAGGCTGCTCCCTACGAACACGCAGCTCAATCAATTTCACCAGACATTTCAGCATGAAGGACATCGAGCTATTGGCCATTGGGCTTTAAGGGCTAGTATAGTCGTCACTACCAACTTTAGGAATAAAGACGAGGTCTACCAGTATCCATAATTAAGCTTAATTTCTAGTATTTTTTCTAATACAGATTTTTGCTTTACTTTAATTTATATCAGTTGCCATCCTTAAGAGTGTCACATATTTTAAACTCACATTCAAATTAGGGTTTCCCTATTTTTAAGTTGTGTATCTTTGTATGAACATTTTTTTATTTTGAATTAAAAGTTAATTTAAACACATAAATAAATACTAAATTGCGCACACGAATTAAAGAAATTTAATTAATAAATAGCTTAATAAATAATTATTCCCACCCTAACGCCATTACAATCGAGTCACAATTTTCTTCAACTCTTAACGATTCTTATGCAGTTTACCGCCGATCCCGATCCTGTACGCGTTTCTATTTCAGTCTGAGTATCTTCATTTTCACCACCACCATATTCGTCGTTTTCATTGTTATTATCAGCATAATAATCAGCACGTGTTCCTACGTCCGTTAATGAGTTATCGTTTTGTCTAGCCTCTGGCGTATCGTCATCCTCATAAACATCATTTATACTGCGGCTATCGAAACAGATTTCTTCTGGTTCTTCTGGCTGTGAGCTTGGAGGTGCATTCGTTGAAGCCAAGTAATTAGCTGCGAGGTCCACCAGCAAAGCACCACCAATACCTTTGGCCAAACCGGCAGCGAAACCGGACACCGCAGCTATTCCTTGTGTTATCACTCGGCCCTCTGGTACCGCATCCTCACGACCAATTTCACGCAGTATGCGATATACTTCGGTGGCATTAAGCGGCACCAAGGTTAGGCGTTTTCCTGCAAGCGAAAGGCAAATGTGGTGATGAAATACATTTGGATACGAAAGCTTATTTTAATTGGAATGTCAGCGCGATTATTTCATGAGTTTTTTTTTTAACAAAAATAGACGTCATCTCTTACCTTCTGTCGGCAAACTGATGGCAAGCAGCATGCTTACTGTCACCAAATGTATCAAAACGAGTTGCATTTTTTTATTTGCGAAATAAATCCTTTACGCATTTAGTTTATTTTCTCGAATTCGTTTTTTATACACAACCACAAATGCCGTCTTCTGTTACTATCAACTCGCCTGCTCAGTGCGCGCACAAATTCGTAACTAAACTTTAACTTAGAAAGTTTGTCTTTTTGACTAAGCGATGGCACGATGGATGCACATTTTTTTTTTGAGACAAATGTCATAATTAAAACGCTAAAATTTTCGCATGCCCGCTGAAGCTTTCGTTAATTTCTCTAATCGAAAGCGAAAGTATTTTACCGCTAAACTAGTAATGCTGCGATATTTTCGCTGTTCATTTTTATGATTAGGCACCCTACGTTTGGCTCAATATCGTCGCTTTGAATATTACCTTTTATCATTAGCGTTAAGTAGAAACCACATAATTACATATACTTAAATTTTTTTAATTTTTAAATTGATCAATGAAAACGATTGTATCTCAACTAATTTTTTTCTTTTTTTTATCCTACTTCAACACAAATACAAAAGTATTTATAAGGCATTTTTCATTGGCGAGATCAGCACGCATAATCGGCTACGAAGATGTTTTGTTGACTTCCTCTTTAGGCGAGTAAAAATGTTTGGCGTAGATAACAGCTTCTCTATGGGTGGATTGGCTTGTAGTTTTAGGTTAGAAGATGTAGCATAATTCTTCTACTTTGGTAGTGGCAATTTTAAGATCCCGACAGAGTTGGTAGTTCCAAGAGTTTTCCATCAGAATCTTTGTAGAATTTCCATATTTGAGTTTTCTGCGGTGCCCCACAACTGGATACCGTAAATGCGTATCGGCTTTATGACAGTTGAGTACAGCAGGAGCTACTTTTCAATTGATAGTTGGTAGTAGTTACTGTCTATTAGATTTTATGCGCCATTTTTTTTGGGCCAATCATCGATTGTATTTTGAAGTTTGCATGTAGCCGTATTAGATGAGATGTCTTCCTAAGCTAAGCTTTCATGTAGTTCCGACTGTTCTACGCCTCGTTTAACGAAGAAGTGACGCTCTTTCGGATAGGACTAAATGAATATATAGTAGTTGGTAGTTTTAATTTTATAAAGTATCACATGGTGCCAAACTCGATGAAAGGCCTCTGATATGTCGAGGAAAGCAGCAGTGCAGAATTTGTTTTGGTCCAATTCTGAATGAATGTTATCGACAAGCCTATGAACTGGTTGGATTACGCTGTGCCCCCTCCTAGATCCCAATTGGTGATTGGGAATAAGCTTGTTCTTCTCGATAAATTGAAGCAATGTTTTAAGAAAAGCACTTCAAGGAGTTCGGATTCAACTTTATCATTTTTTAAAGATCGAAATTCCTGACTTACGTATTTGTTCTCACTTAATTGTAAAAAGCTGGAACTTATTACAAGTTATGTAGTTTCAAATCAAATAAAATCAACTGGCAGATGTGCATTTCTCACACAGAGGGAGCTTCAATATAAAAACTAAATTTGATACCGTCTGCAGCGATTTTTGACGATATGTATTTATAAGGCAGAATTAACTGTGACCGAGTTCGTACCATCCAATAATGATGGGGAGGACGATATGGAAAGCTTCAAATTTGTGGAGAAAAATAATAATAAAATAATTATTATAGCAATTTGGTTAGGTGGAATTCTCCCTTTAATATCATTGAGTCTAAAAAATGTCGCAAATGTAGTACTGAGATGAAGCGTATAGCCCGGTATTTTTGTGTTATATTGTTTCAGTTCCGAAACCTAATTAAACATCACCACTTTTACAGAGCAGCAGCGAATATGCCGTCTGCACTCGGAAGCTTTCTTAAGTGGGAAGACGGATTGCATCTATTAGAACTTTAAGAGCAACATTGCTCTACTTAGTCCTTTTTCGATTTTCTTTTCGTATCAGTGATGCTTTAAAAGAGAATTAGCAGTGGAAGAGGGAGGCCCGCACTGCGATTTAAGGACCAAGCGGAGAAGGACTGGGCTTCTCTTGACATTTTGAATTAGCCAATTGGCCTCAGTTGTCACAGAAAATAAACGACTGCTGCGCTTTGTTTATCTCAGCTAAAATCACTTGGGCGGTTACAGGGCCAAATAACAAGAAGAATATATATACTATATTTACTTACATCGCTCAAATATAAGTTATTCAAAATTTGTATATCTAAGAATAGTGCCAAGTCCCAAACGCCCAAAATACCTTTATAGTAACTTAAGCCGTTTTAACTACTCAATGGATATTTTCTTCAGAAATGTGCCTACTTCGTTGGACCTGAGATAGCAGGGCATATACATACATCGGTTTTTGAGTTAACATGATTTCCTAACGAATTCTTGAAACCGGTGTGACTTCTGATGATTTTTATTCCACAACCTATGTTAAGAAGACGAACGGTAGAGATGTTGTGGCCTTCGAGGTCAATTTACCTTGGTCTCTCGTCCGTACCTTCTGGCAAGTAACAAACGAGGACTGATCTCTGCCGAGTAGTCGCCGTCCGAGAGTGATTTTTTATCACTTTAACTTGTTGGCAGAGGTTGGGAGGGGATGTCAATCCCAGCAAGACAACCCTACTCTTGTTTACACGGAAAAGAGAATTTAAAGGTCGCAGCCTTGCAGTGCTTAGAAGCAAAACCTAAGTCTTTCGGTGGATGTGAAATATCTAGGGGTAACTCTAGATACGCAACTGACATGGGAAACTCAATTCTAGCTGAAGGTCAATCAAGTCCTCAAAGTTTTCGGACAGTGTCGAAGAACCTTTAGCAAGACCTGGGGTCTGAGACGGGCTATGGTATTTTGGATAAACACAACTCTAGTCAGGTTAATTGTCACCGACTTCGCTGTAGTATGGTGCAGAACCATGGTCAAGACCGGGGGTTCTCTATTGAACAGGCTACAAAGAAGCGTGTGTATAGGCATCACGGGCGCCATGAGTACAACGTCAGGCTCTTAATGCTTTATTGAATTTGCCAACTCTGGATTTAGCGATCAAGAGGAGACAATGGAAACGATGTGTCGACTGCACTCTTTTGATTTCTGGCACGACGATCGGAGCTCTGGGCACAGAGAGCTGTTCAGAAGGTTGTCAGAGCGATGTCCTTTGTTTTTGGCACGTAATGAAAAACTCATGCATAGAGTCTCCTTTGGAAGAAATTACGTCGTCAGATTTCCAACAAGGGAAGTTCGGTGAAAACTTTCTATACCGACGATTCAAAGATTGAAAAAGGTAATGCAGCTGGATGGCATCTGGATGGTAACTTCAGCTGCTTTACCGCTTTGGGTGCAATGGCAACAGTCTCTCAATCGGATATCTTTGCAATACTGAAAGTGGCAGTTGGCGAAAGGTGGCGCCGACATAAAATCAGGATCTGCAGTGACAACGAAGCTGCTCTAAAAGCCTTGGAAACCGCTCGCAACTTTTTAAAGATAGTCCATGAATGTAAGTTGGGGCTGAACTCCGTTACAAGGTGGAATGAGCTTTAGCATATATATAGAACATATACATATATTTCATATTTCAACTTTTATTCACTCTTTTCAATAACGATACAATTAATAGCACCCTCTGGCCATGTAGATGTTGTACAACTCGACATTGCAGCATCATCACCTTCCCTATCCATTAAAGAGTCCGCAGTGTCCGTCAACTCAGCAGTGATTGCTGGATCCTTTGTTAGCATGTCCGAACTGTACCCGCCTGTTACTGCAGCGGCTCGTGAGATCAAATCGGGTAAACTTAAAGGACCGTCATCTCGATTTTTAATGCGGTTATTGCCTCTCTGTTCATCGTCATCGCGTAACTTCTTACGTTTCTTTAGCTTTAAAACGCGTCCCGCTTCACCACCGCGCACTGGCTTTAGCCGCGCCTGCGCCACATGCCGATTACTCGCCGCTACGTATGCGCTATAGACCGCTTCAGCCTCAGCAAGATTACGGGCGCTACGTGTGTTAAAGCACACCTCCTGCGTTGACATACGCGTCTCGCTGCCGCGCCCGATTAAACGACGTGTGAGATTGTTTACAAATGTCAAACCTTGTGTGATAATGCGACCTTGGGGTAAAGCATCACTACGGCCTGTATTGACGAGCAACTGATAGACTTCTGAAGCGCTAAGCGGATGCAAAATCAGTTGCTTGGCTAAATATGGATGAGCGAAAAATGGTTTTGATTTAAGTTTTTATTAAAATAAACTAAAATAAAATTGACTAGCTAAATTACCTTCTATTGTAACAAAGATCGCAACAAAAAGTGAAAGCAATACAAACCAGCGCATTGCTTATAAATTCAGTACTATGGTGGCGAATTTTCTCGAAAGAAATATGTGCGTCTTCTCGCATTGAATTTATCCAAAATTGCATTAATGTTGCGCTGATTTTTGTTTATTAAATGGCTGCGCATTGATTTACCTTTCCCTTTTTATAGTCATTAGCTGAAAATCACAACAACAAAGCAACTTTTGATTTTTGGCTGACTAAAGCGGGTGTGAGAAGTCGGATATCCAAAGCAAAGTTTATGTAGCTATGTTGATAGTTGAATGACAGTAGGAATGTCACGAAATAATTAAAAATTAAACTCAGACTACTGCTGATGTTTGTATTTTAGAGGGGCCACAACAATAGACCATTAAAAAAAAGTTTATCTAACATATATTTTTCAAAAGGGTTGCCCCCTCTTTAAATTTCAAATTCAATTTAATTATTATGCTAAATGAAATCTTACAGTATGGATGTAATCCAAAGAGTTTTAAAAAATCTTTATATAAAAAAAATTTTGAAAAGGGGTTGCCACCGTTTTAAATTTCCAGTTCAATTTAATAAATGTGTTAAACGAAATCTTTCAAACGAAGAAGGTTTTATTTTTTAAATATTTTAAACCTGGTTGCCACACGTTTGAAAGTAGAATTTAATTTAACGAAGGAGTTTTAAAAAACTTTCTTTCGAAAAAAACTTTAAGTGGTTGCCACCTGCGTAAAAATCAATTTAAATTTTATATATAACTCATATGAAAATGTAATATTTACAATTCGGATGCTAAATAGAAAAGGTTTAAAACAATTTATTTCGGAAATATTTAGATCGGGTTCCCAAATGTTTAAAAGCGAAATTTAATTAAATTAACTAGTTTAATGAAATATTGGACGAGATTTAAGGAAAATTTATTTTAAAAATATATTTAACATGGCTGCCACCTGTTCGAAAGTCTATTGAGATTTTGTTTATAAATTAACTGAAATATTATAATAGGGGCATCAACTAAAAGAGGTTAAAAGTACTTTATTTCTAAAATATCCTAAATCGGGTTGCCACATGTTTCAAAGTTCAATGGTATATGTATGCCAACCGAAAGAGGTTTAAGAAAGTTGTATTTATTTTTAAATGGTATTGCCACTTGTTTAACAAATAAATTACAATTTTTTAACAAGGTAAATTGACTAATAGAATATGGGTGTCAAATAGAAGATATCAAAAAAATTTTATTTTGAAAATATTTTCAACGGAGTTGCCACTTGTTTAAAAATCAGATTTAATTTACCTAATAAGTTAAATGAAATCTTACAATATGGATGTCAACCGAAAGAGGCTTAAGAAAACTTTATTTTGAAAATACTTTTTAAGGGAGTTGCCACCGGTTTAAAAGTCAATTTTTATTTAAATAATTATAGAGATGAAATATTATAATATTGATATCAAATGAGCGAGATTTAAGAAAACTTTATTTCGAAAATAATTTAAGCCGAGTGCATTTGTTTTTTTTTTTTAGTGGTTTTCTTATAAATTATGTTATGAGTATTATAGACGTTTAGAGAAAGGTTATAACATCTCCCATTATGCGGACTTAATTCGGGTAAATTGTGTCTCAATATCTTGGAAAAGTACTACGTTAAGAAGCCACTAATTCAACTTTTTATTGAAGAAGAGTTTTTTGGTGCGGATGTATACTTTAATTTTGCAATTTACTTTGAAACATTTTTATAAAACAAAAAAACCGTTTTGCACTACGTTAAGTCATTTTTTGAGCGACTGTATACGTATTTGGCATACCTGCTTATTTACATATAAACCGCATTTCACTAAATAAATTTCTACAGACATAAAACTACTTTTACCTTCGAAATTCATTGCATTTTTTTAAGTTAAAAATCACAACGAGTAAACATTTGAATAATGTTTCACCATTAACTATCTATAGAATGTGCAAAACTTTCTTCGTTGGCAACAGATTTTAAAAGTTTTAAACTTAAACTAAGGATTTGTAGTAATTTTTCAATTTCTCCATTTCACTGTTTTGTTTTTGTCCCACTTGGTTTTTTCTTTTTTCTTCATTACTCTTACATGCCAAAATCACTAATATGCAAATTTTAGCAAACATTTTTTTATTATATTTAAACGCGTAAAAAACTTATGAATAATTCACCACACAACCAAGAGTATCGTTCAGGCTCATAGGTCACCGACACACTCCGAGATCATTAATATAACGAAAACGCCTCAAGAGGCGCAAATCAACACAACACCAAGCTATATGTACATTCAAAGCTTAAGCTTAAACAGCCGCAGACAAAAAACAACAACAACAATTCTCTAAGCGATGATGCGAAGAAAGTGTGATTTCATTCAACTTTTTGACGCTTAACGTGATAAGCTATGACATGAAGATGAGCGCCAAACCGGTTCTTGTTTGGGTTGCTAAATAGTTGGCGGGATATCAAAATAGTTTGCATTCAAAAGAATTTGCCAGACTCAAATGCTAATGGAAATTCGCAAACAATTTTCTTGTTGTTTTCGCCACTAACTAAAATTTAAATATTTGCTTGAAGAACCGTTAAGTTTTTAGTAAAAAAAAACAAGTCTAACTATAATATATTGATGGTTGATTCATATGTGACCTACATTTTAGCATTTATGAGCAGAAATTTGCAAAACCTTTTGTACGATAATGGCTTTTGAGTTCACAAAGTTTGTGAAGAAGCTTAATATTCGATTTTATAAAATAGTGTTTTGCTGCTTCATTAATACGAATTCCTCATTTTAGCTGCTTCTCCGGCAGAGTAACTGCGTAATTGATTTGTGGTCAAAAGCAGTTAACCCTTTCCTGTGACTTTTCATGCCTTTTCTGCCGCATATTGGATTTGTTCCCAGAACGTTAGTTCCAGATATTTCACCGCTTTAGTGGTAATTTTTGTATCGCAGGTTCGACTTCCAGAGGAATATGTCTTCTTGTTAAAATGAGGATATCCGTTCTTTCAGTTACTAGCGCAAGAGACCGGTTTTCTGGTCATACTTTTGTTTGTAGCATTCGCTGATTTAGTTTTCTTTGAGCCTCCTCTGGATCTGGGTGACATCTGGAATTTCTGTCTCTAGGAGCTGCTTGTAGTTTACGTTCCAGAAATTCGATCCTAGTATGGATCTCTGTGCTACACACGATGTAATCTTCATTCTTTGTGGCCCATCGCTTGCATCATAAAGGATTTATCGATCTTTTAAGTAGCTATGCCCCACTTTCGGCGGTTGTATCGATATCCTGAATCGCGATTCCAGTGCTTCGATGATGTCGACTCATCTACCACTGTTGAATGCGTTTTTTTTACATCCAGCTTTTTGAATTATTTCAGGTATAAAAAGTCTCTTTGCTGAAGTTTCGATTTCAACATTAATGGAAAAGATTAGTCTTCCATTCCATTGGGCTTTGTTTCGCTTTTTTATTGGAACGGGTTTTCAGGTGGCGAGTCCTGAGGACGCAGGAGTCAGGATTGAGTATTGCCGCGAAACTGTAGCTGCATACACAGAGCAACGACAATACCCGATTTCACTCCCACAAACAAGCAAGATCCAATAAAATCTGGTAAAGATTTTTTACACTGAACATGCCTACTCTATACACACATTTACATATATACATATGTACTCTACACATGCGAGTTATGTTATTAGATTTGCTTTCCTTCTCATAAATGTTTACGCTTTTGCTAAGTGTCCGGCCGAGCTTCTCCTGCAATTTTTGGTATGCATCCTGATGTATAACACAAATGGAGGGAATGAGAATTTTCGTCAAGGCAGAAATACACGCTGAGATTTGCCACTCACCGCCGAGGGGCGACCGCTATTGGAAAAAATATCCGACCCGGCATCGAACCCAAGCCCTACTGAGTAGTGGTATGCACCTCTAACCACTCAGTTACAGCGGCCCCCATCTAGAGCTATTTAACAGTGAAAAACATAAAATAAACACTTACATCGAACTGCAAATTGGCTCAAAACTTTACAATTGCCAATAATTCCATTCCCTGACTGCTGCGGCTTTGTCGCCGTGAACCAAATCTTGCAAACTCGTTATCTATTGACATTCGGTCGCAGTCAGGCAGCCAATTGTCCGATATCCCCGATAGATATTTTAAATTCAACAACAAGAAAAACAACAAAAAAAAAAACTGGCAAGTAGCACACTTAGCACACAAAGTACGAACAAATTCCCGCCGCACATTGCATTACGCATCTGTCATGGCTATATTCGGGTACATAGGTGACGGTTTCGATGGCTCGCCTGCAAATTTTAAATATGTATGTGTATGTCAAAATGCCTTGCGCTATGCAACAAAGTTATAACTATTCGGTTGAACTACAAGTACATTTCTATGTATGTATGTATGTATACTTAGCGAAATTCTGCATTGTCCTGTTTTTGCTATGATTTCTCTTGCGTTGTTTGGATAAGTGAGTTTTCTTAGCTGCAAATCTGTTTCTTTTTGAAGGAATCTTCACTTTGCCAGCAGGGAGAAATTTAAACTTTTACAAGTGAACGTCTTCAGTTTTCTAACAAAGCAGGAAGTGAGATCGAGAGCGCTTTAAATATATTTTATATTCGTTTTTTGGATATTAATGCATTGTATGCTTAAAGTGTATTATTTTTTTAGTTGTTTAAAAATCACAGGGATAGTAAGTATTGAGATGTTGAGAATCGTATACACCAAAAAATAACCTGAATGCTCAAAGAAGTACGAATGTCTATTGTTTAAACACTTAAAATGTTTTTCCTGGAAAAATAACTGCAGGTCAATCATATGCAGATATTCGTAAGAACGCTATGCGCTCAAACGGAAGTTCCGCAGGCTGCTGATGTCACCGCAGAGACTTCCTCGGGAGTTTCGATAAAGCACGTCGACTAAAAATGTATCGGTCCAGTAACAGACACAAAATTCCACAAGAACTTTTATATCCTCTCTGCGAGGAGAGATAACCCCAAGGGTACCCTGTCCAGCTAAAAATATATAAGCAATGTCATTCAATGTAATGTCACTTTTGCCCAATAAACATTTGGGTTGGTGGTCAAGTGGAGATCCAATACATATTCCAATTCCCAAGGTGGATTTTCAAGTGTACCTCAATCGCAGAACCAACCCATTTTCATGCAAAAGGGCACATTTTTGGAGGTCAAAATAATCTGAGTTCTTCCCTTGACCCGGCGATCTTCTGCCGACTTCATGTTTTATAGCAACCATATATGAATGACACGGCATGCAATGGGTTACGCTGCTTCAGGGTGGCTAGATATATTGCCCCACTCTGCTACAACAGATGCGATAAATAAGCCTAACTAAGCTATTCTTGACTTCGAGCTTAGTCAGGACTTATATTATCGCCTCGACTAGCACGTTGTTACACGCCTCTGCGAAGCCTTTGTTCATAAAAGACTTTGCTCAACTTTAAACACTAAATTTTAAGTATATTTCACTGATTCGCCTTTCCAATAGAGGTGCTGAAAGACACTCAATCGATCCCGCTCTTTTATGGTCATAAATTAGTCCCACGAGGGTTTTCCACAGCAGGAAAGACAGTCTAAATAATCTGGAATCCTTACGACTCCCGCTGGAGCTTCATTCGGCCTTGGAGACAAACATTACTCTAAAAATTATCCAACCTTTCAGAACACAGCTTTATTTACACAGCTGGCATACATACATATATGTGAGTTAGCCAGCAACATGGCATCTTTTTCCAAATATACCGAATTTCACACGTGGACGCGACATATTACGAAGATTCATAGCAGCCTTCCACGTTTTCGTAGAATTTCCTCCAAAAGGCTTTTAGCCTCTCTTATCTTAGGGCCGCTTTATCAAGTAGGTTTAAAAGTATATCTGCCCTTTAAATACAAATTTTTGTTCTGGAAATATATGTTTGAAGGGCGTCTAGATTTTAAAACTTATTTGAGAAAACGGCACTTAGACTTATAGATACCTAACCCGAGCCTATAGAGTTCTCAGGCGGGGTATAGTACACTCTCCTCGCTTCCGATGTGAATTTCCGAATCACCAGTAGAGCTTTCGGCGAGACCTCTTGGAAAGCTCCTGAGAGCGACTCTTACAGCAATTGTGTCAGTTTATACTCCTGAAATTCCTGAAGGGAATATACCTATGGTCATAAAAGGAATCACAATCAAGAAGCCTTCAGTCGCAAATTTGGTATAACCTAGAATACGGGGCAGGGTAAGCTCACTTCATTTTATGATCTGAGCTTCCCCAGGACGAACGTCGTAAGTCCCACCCAAAACCAATAATGCCAGCTTTTCCCAGTCTCCATCAGGATAGAGTCCTGCCAGCAGTGGAGGAGGTCCTTTCACCTCGTCAACGTGAGCTACCAGTCGTGCCCTGCTAACAATTACAATTTCAGAGTGCTATAGATTGATCTGAGGCATTTTCATCCTCTAGAATCTTCCCCATCTACGACAATTCTGCGACCTACATTATTCAGGAAGCGTCAACAGTATTTCCGGCCCAGTGATGCCAGATTGTGGGTAATTTCCCTATTTGAGGGATATTTTGCATCAAAAATTATTAAAAGGGAAAAAAGGGACATTTTATATAAAAAAGGGATTTTCTTTTGACGCAGTTATTGTTGCATAATTGATCAAAATTCAAGAATATTCGACATTCTTACGTAATTAATCGTTCTGAAGATGTGATGTGGAGTGAAATGGTATATAATTGTTAAAAAGTATAAGGACAGTTTCGAAAATTTTCTTACGTTAACCAATTCAAGCGCTGAGTAAGAAAGAATCTTTTCAGTTGTAACTGGTGTTTCATGTAAAAAGCGGAACAAATTATCTGATGAAATGTTAAATAGCACATGAATGTGCTTCAATTTTAAAGTCACCAAAAAATTCTTTTAGGCCCTTAGTGAGTGAGCAAAAAAATTAATGAGTGAAAAAAATGCAGAAAAGGGGGTTTTTTCTTATCAGCGGTCGGCCCTCGGCAGGCAATGGCAAACCTCCGAGTGTATTCCTGCCATGAAAAACAGCTTCTTATAAAAATACACTCGCCATTCGGAGTCGGCGTAAAACTGTAGGTCCCTCCCCTTTGTGTGACAACATCAAGGGGACCGCCACAAATTGGAGGAAAAGCACATATGTGTAAGCGCCAAACTATTATTATTATTTTATATGAATTTTACTTCTTTACTACTGAAACATGTATATGTTTAAATTCGTTGGGAATTTTGTGGGATAAATTTTCAAGATGTCGGTAATTGAGGGATTTTTTCCCCATTTCCGTGGGATATTTAACAGAGAATGTCTGGCATCACTGTTCCGGCCTCCGAAATGAGAGTTTCTAATTCCGTACTTCAGGGGATTTCCGCTTTCCGCTTCACTTCTCAGAGGTTCTAGAGTACGTAGAGAAGCTTAATGCTCGGGCTAAGAATAATGCTATCCAATTGCTATGGGTAGCAGAGCATATGAGAGTCGAAGGAAATCAGGAAGCTGATCAGTTAGCCAGATTGCCTGCTGCCTCGACCCCGATAGGAATTGAGAAATACCAATTTAAGGGAACTGCACTGTCGCGGCACTAATATGAGTACTCAATCAATCTAAAACAGTGCCGGACAGTCAATAGCCTTGCGAGGCTATGTGTGCGTGTGTATTTTCGCTGGCACCGATGTAAATGCTTACCAGAAGGGTACGATCTTTAAAGATACAGGCTAGTCATGGCATTTTGGACGGCCATTGTAGAGTAAGAGGTCATTTGTATAATCTAGTTATGTGGTCAAGCGACCTACATATGTCGCTTCTGAGACTATGCCAAGGAGACACCATTATACCTCACGTATAAAGGAAAGGAGCATAGGACATATATGGAGTTGTGATGAGCTGAGGGCACAATAGAGGTACTGTGATTTACCTATCTATATATCTATCGATATAAGCTAACCGCTCTTCCAATTCAAATCCGAAATTGTTCAAAGGCACCAATATTTGACTTAATTCATTTTCAACTAATTTGATAAATTTGAGTGAACAATTTTTTAAAAGAAAATTTCAACCAATAATATTTATCTTACAGTAAAAGTATTTCGCAAACAAACTTTTTCCTGCGTCGGCCACTGTATTTATGCAAGTAGATCTTACGAAAAAAAAGGAGCGTATTTGTGGCCCACAAGTAAATCTCCAAAGCCTATACAACATTTGCGAACACACGAAAATTCCACAACATTCAATGCCTTCGAACACTTTCCCCTGTCGCTGTTCTATACTATGTTGAAGGAAATCGCATAAATTTACACAAAATATTTTGCGTAAACAAAATTCACCCATTAATAACACATTTCTCACACCTTGCCGGGCGCAACCAATTCCACATTCAAGCGCAGGCAACTCCACAACCGCTAAGCTCCCCTCCCTCAAAGTCTGTTGCTTTGACGGAAAACGCATTTAAAGTAAAAAGTACCTATGTAAATAAAAAAACAAACCTTCTGAAATGCAAGTCAAGTCAAGCGCTATGACGGTGCTGACAATTTTATCAGAGGATTATTTTAGGCGACAATCGCGCGGCACATTCATTTTGAGGCAAGCAGCTGGAAATGGAGCTTTAGCAGGAGCACTTTTCGCGTTCAGCATTTCCGTTTGAGCGTGTTATGATGCTGCCTCACTGCGTCGCTGTATGTATGTTTTGCCAACTCATTGTGTTTATGCGTGCCCGGGCGCATTGCAATCGGTTGATATGCGTGATTTTGGTGTGATTTATGCGCTCGAGCTGGCTTGCGACGCTATGCTTTTACGTACGCGTGATCTCAATTGTTTACACATTTGTACATACATACATACAAACATTCATATGAATATGTATGTATGTATGTATGTATGTGCACATTTGCACGTACTTATGTCAACTGTTTTCATTGGTTGCGCATGCAAATAATTCGCAGCTCATTAATCTGTTCTGGGTGTTGGCGATGAAACGGTTGTTGGTTATGTGTTGCTGATGCGGCTGGTATG
>NW_023461906.1:0-22289 GCF_013731165.1 Rhagoletis pomonella
TTTTTTTAACAACAACTAATCTTAGTTTTCACTTGTTTAAGCTGCATAATTTTATGCTGACACTCTCTCTGGGTGTATTGTCTCTGCTATTGCCAATTTTTTTTTTTGTTTTTACAAGATCTTTTTCTTCTAAAATATCTGCTGTTTATTGTTAGTTTAGCGTTATCTATTTTATTAAATTAAGAAAAAAAGCGACATAAAACTTGCGCAATCTTTAGAATGATGCTACCCTGCCAGCAATTGGAAGATAATTTTATCGCCTATCGCCTATCGCCACGATGTCACCTCTTCGTCACTATTGGAAGTTAGGGGGGGATAGTAAGTAAGAAAGTTCAGATACGATATACATATGTGCGTACGGATTTCTGGTATAAGAGAAAATCGGTCCGCGCTTGTTGGCCAGTTTTCCGGCCTTTATCCATCAGTGGTGGTAACACTCTCATTTCCTAACGAGATTCTAGTCTTGGGTATACTTTTCATTTTAACTTAATTAATAACATTGTTTTAGAAGTTTAACGCCATCCTTACATTTAAAATTAACAATGGGATTTCACTTTTTTCATATAAAAATATAAATTGTATATCAGCGTGTAGCAATCGGATCTCTTCAGGAAACTTTAATCGATCGACTGTATATCAAGGGCTAACAGTAAAAATTTGCATAAAATCGTACAATTAAAAAAAGGCGATTAGAATCAAAAAATGCTAAAAAAATCCCCTTTTTTGGTGAACAAAATTTTTTCATTGAGCTTTTCTAAATTTTAAGCATGGCAGCAACAAATCACATAAAAGGGGGAATTTTTCCAAATATGGGTGATTGACAGGTTCGTGGTGGGAGCGAAAAATGCGGCTGTTGTCAAACAAACTTCCTGCGATAGGCTTAAAGAACGGTTGGAGTCAGGCTTATAGGATGCGAGGTCGTTTAACTACACGTCTATATATGCTATGGGCGCTCGCATACGAAACATCGTAAGACATATAACGCTTGTATAGACCGTTCGTTGCAGAATGTATACGATATAAAGCAAGAGATATCGCATACTTTTAATCGCGTACCTGTCTTTGAGTTTAACAACTATTTTTTTTTTAATTTTTTTTATTCCGATAAAGGAAAAGTGGTGTAATTCAAAGAAAACCTGTTAAAGCACAACCAAGAAAAAATGAAAATTTCGCAACATTTATAAAATATTAAAATTATATTCGTCGAAAACAAAATTTCTCTACAGTAAGACTTTGTATGCGGGAAAACTGACAGCTCGTATGCGAATGCCCATAGCAGGTATAGACGTGGGGTAAGGTGGAGAAACACAAATATGTAATAATTTAAATTCCTGTTTTTTTTTTGTTTTGAGTTTTTTACAGCACTTTTATAACACTATATTTAATATGTGAGTCAATATTTCGACTAAAGCGCCATCTAGGGGCACCATTTTATGTAAATATATTTCTTACTACGTATCTAATACTCATTGCCAATTTTAACAAAATCGGTCTATAAAAACAGACTTTCAAAATATTCCTGCATATTGGTTGCAACCAATACACTTTGAAAAAAAAAACTAGACCGGATACATCACTTATCGTACAGTTTCATAAGTAAAAACACTATCAGCTGATTGCCAAAAAATGACAACAGCTGAGATCATCTGTTTTTTTTGCGTGTGCTCTTATCTTTCAACAATTTCCTTCCTTTCTATTACAATTTCTTTTATTTGTATTAAAATTTATTCAAAATACACCAGCACACTAAACCAAAAACACCAATACACTGAACCAAAAATACACCTACAGCCTGCCAGAAAAAACGGTAAGAAGAAGAGTTACTTTACTTATGGAACTGTACGATGGCATCACTTTTAATTTTTGACTATAAAAACCTTCCATACGTCCTTTGAAACCGTAACTATACAGTCTATTAGAAGTACATAAAACAAAAAAAAATTTTTGAGTGAAAATCATCAAAATTACGTTTCACTTGAAATCTATTATTTTGGGAGAATTTCGTGACCCTTTTGGTATTGATAATAGCATTTTCCCGACGTTGTCCGACGTAAGCCATTAAAAAAAAAAGTAAAATAGCGATATCGTCGGCGATGATTTTCACAGAATTTTTGTATCGAATTTGCGATAAAAAATTGCTGGCAAGGTAGTATGCAAGTACATAGACCTACTTATATGTATATTTACATAGCTAAGTATATAAATATTATCTTTCAAGAACATGAAAACTAAACAAAATCACTGCATGAAATGAGGAGAACAAATAAGACCTGTCCGGCGACCGAACGGACTGCACCGAATATGACAAACGCTCGTGAAGACTGCACATCAAACATAGTTTTCAAATGCCACTGGCTGCGGTTGAAAGCTATAATTTGTAGTAAAGGAAAACTAATTTTTAACAAATTAAAACAAATATGTACAATACACATGCATATGTATGTTGCATGTATGTGTGTATGTAGGTAATTGATGTATGCAATGTGAATGAAAGTGATTTAATTGGTGCTGCTGACCAGCGTAATTTGACACCATACCCTCTATGAAATACTGCATGCTTTTATGTATGTACGGGTATATACAAATTAGACCAGATCGGTCAAAAATGTATTGTGTGATCTGAGTTAGCAGCGAATGCAAAAACGACGTCGCGCCCTTTTGACTTCTAACTTCTGCCATAATTGTCCTTTACCAACGGAGGTGGTTAAACCTCATCCTCATGCGTCGCTGGTCTCACCCTTCAGTCTCACAATTATAATGTCTCTAAAGCTGAAATTGGGCATAATTAAAGTTTTAAGTTTGCTTCTAAAGGATAGATATATGGGTAAAATCTAAGTTCTACTCGCTTGTCGATCTTATGGCTAAGAGCACAGTGTAGTATCTGCACATATCTTTCAAATGCTCTTTATTTTGAATTGGAATCAAAAAGGGACCAGAATATATGGACATTTGAAATTACACTACATAACGAAAACACAAATATTTTAAATGAAATCCCACTTCAGTTGCGCACCTATTCTCTTCTTAAATGAATGCCAATTTTGTAAAATTCCAAAGTTTTCGTTTTATCTCTTGTTAATAGACGCGATCAAATTTGGATAGCGTGCGTGCTTTGAAGCATTAAAATTAAATTACATTTAACAGTTCTCTAAATAAATATTAACTACAAACATTTAATCGTGGCCAATGAAACAATGACACTACGTCACGCTAATGCCGGTTTTCTGCTAAGCATTGAAAAAAAAAAATTGCCTTTTAAAAATGACACGTGGAGATCAACTTAATGACTATCTTTATTTTTGATGCCCAAATTTAGCAGTTAAATTCTCGTCACTTAATGACCAGTGGAAATGCGGTATAAGACATAATTAGCAGTTAAGCTGAAATTATTGTTGTTAGTAAAGTTTATTTTCTATAAATACTGCTGAGAAGCTGAGATAGAAAATTTACGTTGAAGTGAAGATTAACAGAACGCTGGAAGCAATGAAGTTAATGTTTTGTCTACATTTTCTGGACTGGCAAACGATGATCGGAGTTTCTAGCTCACAGAGTTGTCAGAATAATACATATCCCTTGTTTTTGGCCACAAATGGCAAACTCGTACCTAGATTCTCTTTTGGAAGAAAATTCTTAACAGCGCATATGTAACCCACAATCAAGAAGAAGTAGTTACGTAGTTACATTTTGAATTGAATTGAATATGCCTATCTTGTTGCCAACCACCAGCTTTGTTATTTGTTTATACTCGCACTTGTGTGTAGATATATATTTGTTAAACGAATCGTGGCACAATATCTAATTGGTCTCTTGGTAACAATTTCATGTGATTTGATAATATTCGATAATTATGAGTAGTACGTAGGAGTAAAGAAAATCTTTTAGTTGTAAACTGTAAAGTGTAGTTTATTGCTCTGACTTATCGTCTGCGCGTGCCGCAATTACGTTCCGTGACTTTGTGAAATAGTACACACAGGCACATGTGTGTGGGCTTAAGTACATATTTACGTACACGTTTATCGTTCCAACCCTTCTATGACTCAATCGCGAAAAAACTCGTATGAAAATAACGAGCCTCATAAAAGATGTTGGTACCTCTTCTGATACCCCATGTCTGATGTGGTATAAAACGTATTTTACATATTTTGTTTGATCGTTCTCTACTTCTAGAGATGTGCACTACCACCTGGTGAAACCAAGGTTGAATCTATGGTCCGAACAATATCAAAAAAAGAGTTTTTTTTTTAAAGCGGCCGCTCCTCGGAAGGCAATGGAATACCTGTACCATTTGTCATATTTTACTTAAATCATATACATATTCGATTAACGTGGCTGCGGACGTAGCAGTCATGTGTCCAACGGGCTATTGTGCCTGTAAGAAGCCAGATTTTTCGCTTATCACCGGGCAGCTTGAGCCGTAACGATACTCTGCATTGGTTCGGATTAGGACGTCCATCTGCTGGTAGTAGCTACTCTGGACTACTCCTCCTCTTTTAGAGCAGGAGTTTCAGTGGGAATTGTAAGCCAAAGTCGCCGCGATCTACTAATGTAAGCCTTTCTGCTTAAAATTAACTCTGTTTGAAGTAGATGCAACCGGTTATACGCCCTAAGCCTTAGAGCTTGCTTAGCAGGGTAGCATTTCGATTTTATGCATGGCAGACAAACTTTCTAAAATTTTTAAAAAATTTGATTTTATGCAAGAGACTTATGGTCTGATTATGGCAACTTAACGTAACTAACGGGATCTCTCTTAAAAACTATGTTAAATGGGTGTTGTTACAAGTTGAAAGCCAGTATGCCGCAACCCTTGTTTGCAGTAGAAATATATGCCCGTTTCCCATTATTTCTTGAGGAAAGAGTTAGACAACAGGCTGTGAAGCATCAGATGTCAAAATTTTTTGGACACACACACACGAAATAATGGACATTTGTTTCTTGGCCGTCATCGTGAGAGCTGCATACTAGCCTTAAAATTGGTAGCCGTTTCAACTTTTCCTAATACAGCTTTAATTAATAAAAAAAAAACTACTTCGTTTTTGTATGAATATTTACTGGAAACACTGTACATTGGTGGAAAACTAAATAGCAACGCTCTCGGCTCTGACGCCATCTACCGGCACAGTAGAAACTAGTTTTTTTTTATATAAAATTAAGTTACAAAACTGTAACTGATATGAATTCTTATGCATTAAAGATTATTATAGGATATAGCTAATTAATTAATTTTTATTCAAAGAAATACAAATATTGCTTCCATTTTAACACATACATCAATACGTAAATTTCACCATTACGACACCTCAAAATAACCAACTTTCATAGATGGCAACCCAACTCTGAAGTGTCGTATAAGCTGGAAAACTTTTCAGGAACTCTTCATAAATTTTGGTACGTTGCACTGATTGGTGTATCCAGTTGCCAGAAACAGCAATTTCTAAATTTGCCAAGGCCGACTCGTTCGCAGGTGACTGAAAAGTTCATATAAAAAAAAAAAACATTAAATAAAAATAATAAAAATAAAAAAAATAGGCACCTCCAAATCCATAAAAAACTCCAGTGGTTTAATATATTTGCCATATGAAAACACAAAATAGTATTCCTTTCTTTTCAACACGGCTTGGTCGAAAGACCAATTTATAATCTTAGTCGATGCTTTTGGTTTAATCAAAATTGACATATGATCTGGTCCTGTTAGGGTGAAATTGTAACGGTGTATGTTTGTTGCATTCAACATAGTCTTGGCAGTGAGCGCCAGGAGCGGCTTTTCGCCTGGTAGAATAGGCGACTCGTCGACGGGTAGCCAGAAACTGCGCTTTGTATAAAAAATACTTAAAAATAGAAAAAAAGTTGTCAATAGTCCTTTAAGCATCACGCCTATTTGTATGTAGTTAGGTAGTTTAGAATATTCATAGCCCACCTGGGTTTGCTGAGCTCACATGCTGCTCCGTCGCTGCAAGCATCGTCAATATCGTGAGCTGCCTTAAAATGATTTATGACCTCTGAAAAGATAACGGTTCATTTATTTAGAAAATATACATATTTATTGTTTAACAGCAATAAAGATATGCACATACACACTTAGACCTATTCAATAGTTATTTATTTGCTTTTGTTGTGCACTGTGAATTATATTTTCTATCCAAAGTGTGTATACTATTCTTGCTTTCGTTCAAGCAGCGGCTTTTGAGCCAGGACACAAAGGGGTAGAAGGGAAACTGCATACCAACGCTATGGCTAATTATGCTGGCTCCATGAAAACATGTCGCATATTTAACCTACTCTCAACTTTTTAAAAACCGTACCGGTGGAATCCGTAAAGAGGAGAATTATAACCTTAAAGATGGGGTGCGTATCCATAACAAGATATACAACGAGAGGGCCGCCCTTAGGGGGAAGTCTTCTGCGCTCTACTCTGAAATGCAGACAGCGCAATACCGGCTGTCAAGTATTGGCATACGCATCTCCAGATATATAGATAGATAGATAGATATTAATGTGAGGTGTACTCCGCGACCTGGTGGTCTATTGTGCCCTCTTATCTTCACAACACTTCATTTAAGCCCAGATCCCTCAGAAATTTCAATAGTGCCTTCGGAGGTAGGGCGTGGATGTGCTCAAGTTGTGGACACAACGAGCCGAGACTCCTCTCACGTCTTCCATCTCCAGATACTTTGTGAACTTCTATAGAACGTCTTCTGTCTTCTAAACAGCTGCCCATGGGAGAGATGACTTAACGTTAATCCCGCCAAGACCGAAATTGTACTGAGTATTTACAAGAAAGTTCCGCACACCGTATTTTCAGACATTCTCTCTTAATGGGACGAGTCTCAAGCTCTCTAACGATGTCAGATATAGCGGTGCCATTGTAGGCAAGAAGTTAAAATGTAATCGGAATGTTACAGATCGTTTCAGAAAAGCCTGTAAGGCAGAAATGGGCGAACTTAACCACACATACTTAGTACACTGGAACTAATCTGCGGTGGCCGGCCTTGGACAAGTTCACATATATACATATGTATATTTACGAGCAACTCAGATAGGGTGCAACCTCTATTTTAATAATTACTACCTGAACCAAATCTTTTTCCCAGCGGACCTTTACAATAAACTACAAGCCAGCTGCAACGCAACCAGATTGAAAGCAACAGTTCTGGATTTCAGTCAATTATTCTGCTTTGACAATAGATTTTCTACTAGGATTCCAGGGAGAAACGAATGCAGCCGGATTCCAACATTCGCTATCGCTAATTGTATACTTTTAGGCGATAGTGCTGAGTGTGACGATAATTTAGCAAAGCGATTGCCGGAATTCAATTGCTGGTCTCGTTTTAAAGGTAATATTTTGGGGCTATAAAGAAAATAAGTATGTATATAAAAAAAAAAATTACATTATTTTGAAATTAAAAATATCGTAAAAGGAAAACTTATAACAATTTTTGTCAACATTTTTTTACTTACTTTCTAACTGATCTTTTAAGATTTGAAATTTTCAGAAAAATGTTTTTAGTTTTTTTTTTTTTTGAATTATGTATTTTGAACTTGGGAACTTTTTTATAACGCCTAAATAAAATTATGTTAAACAATTTTAGTTTAGTTTTACTGCATAAAAAACTAGCCAGCAATTTCTATATGTACTTGAAGTATGCACATTAGAGTGGTTCAAAAAAATTTTTTCCCAGATAGAGTTTGGGGCACCTTCCAAAATGTTTCCTCTTGTTAAAAGCACAAAAGCAAAAAGTGTACATATATTCATCAAACAAATGGTTAAGTAACCTAAGAGCATTTCAAATTTAAATTATCTATTAAAATATCAAAAGCTTCAGTTGTCATGGCAACAATAGCTTTTTATAAAAATCACTAATATTTTTGCCAGTTTCACAGCGATCCAGTAGCGGATTTCAAAGTGATTGAGCACCTTGTATTGGTTATAGTAAAAAACTGAAAATTGGTATAGATATTTCAAATATCAAAAGAAAAAAACTAAGGTGGTGCGCCGTTTTCTGGGATGAAAATTTTTGTGCCCATACAAAAACAGGACCACTCTAATGTACAAACGTTTTAGCTTTTGCGGTGTTTTAAATTTCAAAATTCTGTAACTTTTTTTTTTATAATTTTTAATATATGTATTTTTATTTTATAGCCTCAAATATCACCAAGATGATAAGGTATGATAAAAAAGTTCTGGCCAAAATTCATCCAAATAAAAAATGGTGGATTCCAATGTTTGGAATTGACATGGATTGGTCCATATAAAGGTATGTATTTAACGTAATGATATCGATTTCTATAGCGTCATATATGTATGTAAATACGTACCTTCTGCTGTATTGATGTGTCGATCAATTGCATACACATAAAAGGCTGAATCATTGAAGAACGTACTGCCATCGGCATTGTAATATATTTGATTTGCATGCTGCATACATACAAACATACATATGTGTATATAAAGCTAAAACTGTAAATTATTTGAAATCGGTTAAATCTTACCTGAACTGAATAACGCTGCGGAGCTAGTCTCGGGGTATAGGGTGAACCGATCGGTGTAATCGCCAATATAATGAAAAGTAAAGTGCTGCCCAGGAAGCAAAAAATGATAGTGCGTGATTTCCGGTACAAAAAATAGATTGGCATCTGAAAAGGAACTAATATGAAACAAAAATGCCAGTGGGAATAATTCGTTAACTTACCAAAAATCCAGCAATGTGCAGAGAAAAGATGATGGCAACAATGGAGATTACTATATCAGGATTAAGGGTGGTTCCTATGCGTCCCATTATCGGTATTAGCAAATTGTATAAAAATTGTGCCACATATGAGAAATAGAGGAAGGGTATTATTTGGCTCGCGATGACAGCGATGGCAAACCATTGACCTATACAAATGTGAATATGCGAAGAATGAAAGTTCGATCAAGTTGAGTCGTAGATATAAAAGGTATTGAAAATGTACCTTTCCCATGCAGCTTCGTAATCAAATTTATGATAAGAGGTACGGCATAAAAAAATATCGCCAACATAGGCATGAACGCCGAACGAATACTTAAAAGTGTCAAAGCGATCGTGAGTGCTATTAGAATGAGACATTGCGAGTGCATGAAGAGTTGAATGCGAAAACTCAAACAGAGTGGATGCTATATATGAGGAGAAAAAGAATAGGTATACATTTTTTTGTTTCATATTTTTCTTTCGAAATTTGCTTACTTGTTTTGTGCGCTCCAAGAAGATTGCCGGAAATATGCCCAAGCAAAAGAACATTGGACAAAAGTAGAGGCCAAATATCAGCCAATTACTGGAAAACCACGACATGGAATAACCCATGCTATCCATCAAGTATGCTATTAAAATTGAACTGCCAGCACCCAGCGCGACTGATAAAATTTGTATAAGGAACGCGAGAGCACAGTGAGCGATAATGACACGCCATCCTAGGCTATCATGTTTGGACATGAAGAACATCGAGATACCAATGGCAATTAAGGTGACCAGACATACCACGAAGTTGATGATAATGCCGGTGTTGAGCGTATAGGAGAGCATAAACCAGCCGAGGAAATCATAGTATATGATAGGTTTGTTGTTATAATCCGCCTGAAAATTTCCAAATTCATATGTATGAATGTATGACTATGCATAAAGGCGAGATTTTCGTGCTATGGAACTTTGAGAGGTACATATAAGAGGTATGAGTCCACAGCCGGGAGATCCTTTAACGGATTTGTATTAATAAAGTTATCGTTGTTAATAAGTTTATTGATCAAATATTACACTGTGAACTATGAAAACTAAATTTTTTAGTGAACTAGTGTAGGTCGTAGCTCTGGTCAAATAATTCGCGAAACTGTTTCTATTTTTTTTTTTTACAAAAAAACCCTTCAATTCTTAACTTATTGATACAAAATCATTTTTACGTGACTTTAGAGCTGGAAAACTATCGATGGCACTATCGATAGTATCGATGGTTTTTGACTATCGAAAAAATCGATAGTTTTGTAAGCACCTTCGATAGTTTTCACTCATACATATATTATTCAGTAACATATGTACATATTTCAGAGCGCAGATGCGGCTTGCAGCCAAAATCGTTGACAAACTTTTGTTCCTTAAAAAAAATATAGACATATTTTAGCAATTCTGATTTCATTTTCAATAAAAGTTGTTATGTTGAATTTTTGGACTTTTTTGATCATTTTCGATAGCATCGATGCTATCGATGGTTGTGACTATCGACTATCGAAACTATCGACGGTCATGGCCATGACATGTTGTGCATCCCTACTCAGTGTGATACCAGCGAAGTCACCAACATCACCCTGTTATATCTGTACATTCAAATAGTGGATGGGACTTCGGCGAAATCATAAGCGTAAACCAATAATCTGCTTCCAGTTAAATATTTATCAGTAGAATTTATAACGAAAGGGATTGGCAACTTTATATGGTAGGTATCACCAAAAAATTTTAACATTCTTATTTTCCGCCTAAATAAGCTTCAGTCGTTAATAAAGTTTCGCTAATAAATATATCTAAATTCCTCGAGTTATCGTGTGCATAGACGGACGGATGGACAGATAATCACCGCTTAATCGAGTTCACTTTTCATTCTGAGCATTTATGAATACATTTGTCTATCAGCCTTATAATGAATTTCATTTTCCCCGAACCGGTTCACTTTTCAATTTTGATTTCCAATATTTACTATGGGCGGAATAAAAATTTTCGAATGAAATTTTGTGCGGACGAAACTCAGAATAAGGCAGTATATCTTTATATTTAGAATATTTATTTAGAAAATGTAAACTGCTTTCTGGCAAAAGAGCTTTTCACCAGGAGCGTTGAATGAGAGGGCTTTTTTTAAGGCTTTTGCGCTAGAATAACAAAGGTCTTTAAAACAGCGTTGGGCAGAGCGAGCTTTTACTCTACTCGCGCTTTTAAAAAATGTATAGAAAGCTTAAATGGGCTTTTCCCGCGGGCAAGGCAGTGCTCATCCGTGCTTTAAAACTATCTTGCCATCTGTCTTTAATTTGTCTTATGAAATACTTTTTACTATGGTAATGGCCCCGTAAACAAGTAAGAACTATTCTGATGCCGGATTTCCACTGGCAATTGAAATAGTAACAATTTTAACGATAAATTTGGGCATTAATAACACTCGAGTCATCACGTTAATAATAATACCTAGGCATTAAGCCGATTCTCAAATGACAATATGCATTTAAAATCCACACACTTCTCTACTATTTTGCCATTTCAATGCCCAGTGGAAACCCGGCATAAGGCTTAATTTTAGAGCTTTAACTGAGCAGTGTTACTAGTCGGGGTTTCTTACCGTTATATTCCGCATTTCCGGTGCATTGCCAATGGCTTTGGCTAAGCTTAGGATATTATCGCCAGTACTTTGAAGTGAACCTTTCGACAAAGCGTCGATCCTATCAAATTCCGTGTGGTATACATAACCATTAAATATATATGCTAAATCAACACCTTAAAATGAGCAAAGTACATACATACTTTTTAATTATAAAACAAATAAAAAATTCTGCAATACAAAATTCACCTTGCATGCCACCATAATCACGAAAAATGACAAAATCTGTAGATGATGGTATAAAACCAGTTTGAAAAAATTCCTCGCCCATTGCAGTAGCGAACAAATGTGGCACACGTTTATAATAATTGATGAGCCATGAGCTGTCAGCGGCGTATTGAAAAAGAAGCTCACGACCACGCGATCCACAAGCATCCAAGTTGATTACCACTCTTAAAGACAGCTTAAAATTAGTTAATATTATAAATTTACAAATATGAAAATAATCAAAAAGTTACTTGCAGTTCTTCGCCCATTTGTGTTGTGTAACAAATCCATGCGATCCATATAACCATTCCTCTTCAGCGCCATTGAATAAAAAAACTATGGGATGCTCGAGTGGTCCATCAGATTTTGCAATGACGCGAAACACTTCCAACACAGTCGACACCATCGAACCATCATCTGATGCACCTGGACTGCTAGCCGCGCTATCGAAATGCGCATTTATGAGCAAATAATTCGAACTCGTATTGTTTTTCGCGCTCAATTTCGCCACCACATTTTGCACGCCTTGGTACAAGCGCGTGCCCAAGTATTCACCGGACGCAACTTGCGTATCCACTTCGATAACAAAATAATCGCTCGCTATTTTTTGTATATTTTTAATTTCGTTCAATATTAGTTCTATCGCTTTGATTTCGTTAGCTTCACTGCCGAACACTCTCGGTCCGAGTTTGGTTAAATTGAGCAGTATATCTTCAGCTCGCTCGCCAATGAAGGAATCGGGGTGCGCTAATTCATCGGCACGTGTGCGAGTTGTGGGCAGATAGTTGACTTGAGTGAGCACTACGGCCAGGTAAAGTACAACCCAAAAAGCTGTATAGATGGGTGCATAATACCACGGAAGTTTTTTGTGCTGTTTGTTTTTTGGCTGTGCGTATGTATGTAAAAGAGAACATGAAAGGAAAGTAAAAAACAAACCGCTTTATTGGCTTTTTAAATATCGTTAATATTCTTGGGGTATTATAACTGGCTCTATCGATTGGTTAAGGAATATATAACTAAGTTAAAGTTGCTGCCTAGACTAGTCCCCCAGTAGCCTAATACACAACGCATTCGTCAGCTTTTGTTTTGTTTAAAGTTCGAACTTTAACGATTTGAAGATTAGTGAGGTGGCCAAAGGACACCTGTTCGTGGTGTTCATCGACGGAATCAGCAAAATGGACAGAAGGTGGCTTGACAATGGAAACTGACGGATGAACCTAATAAACGTGCGCGGTGGTTTTTTCGGGTAGTTAAGATTTTCAAATGCCACGATGACTTCAAGCTGAAACCGGTGATGATAGTCGTGCCCTGCTACCAATTCAGCGCCAAAATCTCCTCATCAATACAGGCGTTTGGAAAGCGCCGGCTTTAAGAAGGTAGAAGACAAGCTCCACCCAAAATTTAGGAAGATGTGTTGAGTCACGGGTACTCTATAACTACTCCTCAAAACCGAAGGACAGTAACGTGGAAGCCCAATTGGCTAAGGATTTACATAAAGTCTTTGGGCTGGAATTAGTAACCGAGGATACGCTTGCTGTCTAACTTGACCAGGATGCGGTGATGTAAGTAAAGTGGAGAGAAGTAAACCAGACGAGTTGCTTTGCAAAGTTCCTATAAAAAAGTCGAGTGCATAGGGCGACATCTGTAGTGAATAGGGCGAGGTAGATGACATCTAGATGTCGCCCTATGTACTACGTTCGCTACAGCGGAAATAGACGACACGCCATTTCTTTAAATAAAATTAATTGTTGCTCGTTTGTATGTACATACATATGTAAATGCATGTGTGTGCACCTTTCTATTAATATCGTTGAATTATTTTAATATCTATCGCAAAATTTTATACAGACAAGACAAAAAAGTAGAAAATAAATAATATAAAAAAAAAAAACTTTTTAATATACAACGCTCTTATAAATGGACTAAAAAAGTAGAAAATAATATTTCTCAGTCCCATAGAATTTGTTTTGATAACTTTTGATTTTGAAATTTTAGCAAAAGTCGTTATAAATAATTTATGAGATTGAAAATGAAAAGCGTGGGGCGCATGCAATACAAAGCATTATATTTAATTGACAATAGGCAAACTACATAACATAGACCTAAAATTTCTTCAGCGAAAGTACAAATTTGAGATCGATTTTAAGCGGTCGTTATTCATATACCCACATACATACATACATATATTACTTTTCATATCAATTCAGGTGGCTATTATATGCGCCCCATGCTTTTCATTTTCAATCTCATTAATTGTTTATAACGACTCAAAACAAATTCTATGGGACCGAGAAATATTATTTTCTACTTTTTAGTCCATTTATAATAGCGTTGTATATTAAAAAGTTTTTTTTTATATTATTTATTTCTCTGATTTGTTCGCTATAATATCCGGATGGTTTAAAGAGAAAAAAGTTTAGAAAGTTGCGATCCGTTTCAAAATTTGAGTTTATTGAAATTGATAAAATAAATTAAATTTTGTAATATGTATGGGTTTAAAAAGAAAGGGGTTTACGAAGGCTTACAGATGAAAATATTTTTTAAAGAGAATTGCCATCTATTTGAAAAATTCAATTTAATTAATAATTAATTGATGAGATAAATTAAATAATCAATATGTTAAATGTATCAAACTAAAGAGGCTTAAGAAGGCTTATAACCAAAAATATCTATCCAATCGGATATATACAGCTGCTAAAGGGCCTACACCGCTCTACGCTGCTGTATAACTGGAGCTCTGTCCATGACCCACCACTGTTGCATTAAATAAGTCACTAAACCTGCTGCCCAATAGACTTAGTAGCCAAGAACTCTGGGAACGAACTGGGGTTCTTGTGTTCCTGAAATTTTGTTTAGTCTCGTAAGCTTTCGAAAGTTTTTTTGCATTAATTTGAAGTTACCGCACACAGTCTGGGCTGTTGAGGGACAAAACGATTTGCAGTTTAGGTGGTCGATGGTGTTATCGTAAGCTAATGTTATTATCGTAATTGTCGGTTTTATTTTTATTGTTATCTTTACTGGCATGCTGTCGTATTTTTTTTCGTCTGCGTGTAAGAATTGATTCGTTTGCTTATTTCGTTCGTAACGCACACTGCTTCCACAATTTTCAGTATAAAATTATTAAAAAAAAAAAATTGGCATAACGTACACCCATTTTTGTGGATTGATCCGAAACATTTTCTTCCATTTTACACATTAACTTTAGGATCGAATAGTGAAGATTTCGTAAAATTTTCCTTTTTTTATTACACGCTAATTTAGGCGGAGCAAATTAAGAGTGAAACACCTTTTGTGAGCTTTCTTGTTGGGTTCTACTACTACTATTTGTTTTGTTTATATATATAGGATTTGAATACACCGCATTGAGTTTTAATTTTCTGTTTACTAAAATCGAACTCTCTCACACCGGCACTTCCGAGCAAATGAACCATTGATGAATGGAATATATTAGGTTTTTATAGGGCATTGAGTGAAATCTGAAGTGGTAAATGTCTCGAAATCACGAGTTGTTTGACTACTTAATCGATTAAGAATAAAATCCCTAGCACTTAATACAATCTTAGTATTCTATAAGTATATATAGATAGCGATTTTGGACCTAAGACCACACCATGTGTGCGATAATGATCAAGTACCATAAATATTGTTTAAATAATCACGTGCGAATAATGCATTTTTTTTATATATGTACAGTGGCGAAAATATAAATAGGGAAGTGACATTTAGCATTCCTTGGATATTTTCCTTGCGTTTGTTTAATGTTTATTATTTTTTTTTTTTATAAAAGTGTAGTTCGATATCTAAAAAAAAAACCATGTAAATCAAAATTTGAAACTTTGTACAAAAATTTGCAAACTTCGAAATAGTTCCATCAAAATTTTGAACTTTTCAATAAGATATCTTATAAGCATTCTGAGTACTCATTTTTGTGAAGTGAAAATTTTAAGTAGCTAGGACTTATCGTTGATTTTTGGGAATTTATTTTGTGAAAGGTGTTGCTCATTTTACCATAAAAAAAAAAAATTGTGAATGTTGTATGGAAGAAAATGCGTGAAAAAAATTGCCAAAAATCAACGGTAAATTCTTGCACCTTATATTAGAATCGCAATCGGGCGTTTGGGCGGTGACGCATTCGAAAGATTAGTAGAAATAAATGTAAATACTTGGAGCAACTCGCAGTGAAACCTCAAGCGTTTGATCGTATATTTTTTCCAAATATCGTATGCTCAGTGGCAGCGCTGTGAGTAGAATATTTTTCTCGCTCGGTTTCGCGTTTGTCAGTGAGTAATTTCATAATATCGTTTGTTGCAGAGATATCAAAAATTTAGTACGAGGAAGAGACTCTGAATATATAACACACCCATCATTATAATACCAATGCTTATACAAAATGTACAGAAAGCTTAAAAGAGCTTTGTATGTGGGCAAGGCAGTGCCCATCAGTGGTTTAAGGCAACTTGACTAGGGGTAGCTTTACTCTCAACAGAAAGCTTTAAAAAGCCTTTCCGGTTGCAAATTTGATTTAAGGCAGCTTGGCCCAAAAAAGCTTTTACTATGGACAAAAATCTCTAAAAAGCCTCTCCGGTTGTCAAATTTAGTTAAAGGCAGCTATGACCAGGGGGAGCTTTTACTCTCAACAGAAATGGTTAAAAATCCTCTCCGGTTGTCAGATTTAATTTAAGGCAGCTTGGCCAAAAAAAGCTTTTACTCTGGACAAAAAGCTTTAAAAAGCCTCTCCGGTGGTCTAATTTGGTTTAGAATAGTTACGACCAGTGGGAGCTTTTACTCCAAACATAAAGCTTTAAAAAGGCTCTCTCGTTAACAAATTTAATTTAAGTCAGCTGGCCAAAAAAAACCACTGCTTTGTGGATACAAACCACTTTCGGTTCTGTGCAATCTTTAGCTCCAATTTTTGGTCATAAGTTTAGGAAAACTTTATACGCCCAGGAAAAGTCTTTATAAAAAGATCGCTGTGTGACGGAATCTAAAAATCTAATCCTCATGGGAGAGGGATGCGGTTAATGATGAACTAAATGAGCTACATAGGAGAAATCTATAAGGAAATGCTTATACGGATTTATAGCGGTGATGGGTGCACAGCTGGTTCGAAAACTCAAAAGGGCACAGTAGCAGAGCGTTACGTGTTGACTAGCCGGGAGGCGCTGGCCGCAACCTCAATTGGGACTGAGCCTTACTTGCAAATATGTTGAAATATGATCGAAGAAGAGCTCAGGAACGAAATAAGAGAAATGAGAGAACTGCACTAGCGGCGTTCAACTGCACTAAGATAGGAAATGTGCTACTGGCGGTTTAAAGCACTGGTGGGCAATGCCTTGCCCGCGGGCAAAGCTCTTTTAAGCTTTCTATACATTTTGTATAGGCGCGAGCAGAGTAAAAGCTCTCTCTGCCCATCGCTGCTTTAAAGGCAATCGAATTTTTAATCAATCTCCCAAAGCGGTAACTAAAAATATTAGCAGCTATTTCGGCAGCAAGCTGTAGACTGGAGGGTCAAAGGTGCTCTAACGCTTTTGTTACTCGACCAAAGATACCATATTACAACTTTTATTCCAATGCGATGGGCGCACATTTCCACAACTCAAATGAATACTTACTTCTGTTGATTTTTCAGTACAACTTACGAGTAATGGACGAACATTTTTTTTTCAATAAAAAAATAACGAAGTTTAACAAGTAAACAGTCTCAATATCGTTTATTTCGGATTCAATATACTTAAATACTTATATGCATATGTACATATGTATCTTGTAAAATAGTATAAATAAACTACGAGTATCTTTACAAATGCTCTTCGGTGCATTCCATAACTGAACAATAGTGCTAACTATTCCAAATTTTTAAATATAATTAGAGTATTTATATGAGGCCAAGAAACAAAAAAAAATAAAATTGCAGATATTGCAGGCACTGCTCCTTTTGCAAATAACCAGAGCAGCACTGGTTTTTTCCAAGGCGTAAAAGTTAAGGCCTTAGATCGCAACTATGTCGTTAGTTCTCAACTATCAGACCTTTCTTTTTTGATAGGCTACTGTGGTTCTTATGGCCTCACATAATATTTAATGGTTAAGAGAATTTCTTAAAAAAGTAAGAAATAACAACAAATACATATAGAAGCTCTAACAATCGCATGATGTGAACGTTTTCGAGTTTCCATACATATGAATGACAATGGTTAATTATTGCCTCATACATATCTATTCAAAACAGCCAACTTTCGTAGGTGGCAACCCAATCGACAACAAAAGCATAGTCCGGAAAGCTTTGTATGAATTTTTCATATTCGTCAGGGCGTGTATTCGTCTGATGGATCCAATGGCCAACTATACCGATTTCTAAGTTCTCTGTGGTTGAGTTGTCGGCGAGAACCTGTTGAAGAAAAAAAGTAAGAAACCATTTAGTTGTTTTTAAATGTTAAACGAATTGAGGAGAGTTAAGATGAAAGTGAAAGGAAAGCAAACTTTACAAGCTAAGAATCTGAATTCGAAGAAAAAATACGTCATCGTGCAGTGTTTACAGATAGATTTTCAGTTCTTCTAAATTTAGGCGCAGACCGCTTATTTTCCTGCGGTCCAACTATAATACATGTATTGTCCTAGTGTCTTTCATCCGAAAGTCTGCATATTGCATTATATTCCGACAGATAAAAATATGTAAAAGTTCTTCTCTTCAACCCAGTTAGAGGATTGGAGTGTGGATTTTTCAATTTTCATTGGTGTTGGCTGTCGATCCAGTTGGACCTTGACGGAAAAAGTTTTCGAAGCGATTGCTATGTAAGCGATTCGTACTGGTATTGTTATTGGAAAGACTACAGAACGATAACAAGTCTACTGGCTGTTCGCTGTCTACTGGCGGCATTTTCATTCAATATAGGAAGCACTGGTAGTAATGAATGCATTAAGCCGGGAACCAAGTAAACTTTGGAACACCTCAATTGCTTATTTTCTGTGCTATCAAACACTCGACTTGAACACGGGCATGTCTCCAAATTTTGGACCCCAGGGTCTCCTTCGATTCGAAGGGTGGTAACCCGAGAGCCCATATAATTATAACATATTCGCGGTTGCACAATTACCTCCAAGTCGATGAAGAACTCCAAAGCGCTGCTATCTTTACCATACGAGTAGTAAATAAAGAACGGTGGGCTCCAACTATCGCCCAACATTGTTTCGTTGAATGACCAATTGACAATTTTATTCGACGCTTTAGGTCCAATATAGATTGCCATGTGATCGGGGCCGGCAAGCGTGAAGTTGTAACGCTGCGTATTTGCAGTATCCAATGCGGTTTGGGATGTCAAAGTTAGTAGCGGTTTATCGCTGGGAATATTCGGTTGTTCGTCTATGGTTATCCAGAAACTAGTTTCTCTATAACAGACGATAAATAAAGATTATATCAAATGTGTGTTCAATTAGGTGGCTGCCGTTTGCTACCAACCTACCTGGCTTTGTGCCAACGATGATTCAACAATGGCATGCCGCAGAAAATTTCGTCGTTACAAATATCGCCGACCTGTTGTTTAACGCCGATGCTGTTGATAATATCTGAAAATATGTACGTTCAAAACCTTTGCTCTTTTTCCATAAAACCTCTGCTGTACTAATTGTCCGCTTACCATCCACTTCGTGTATGCGACGATCCTGTGGGAAGATATAAATGCCCGATTCATTGACGCGCGCTGTGCCATCGGCATTATAGAGTATGCGATTTGCATGCTGAAAAGAGGAGGTGCCATTTTTTAAAGTTGATATTTATTTTTTGTAACTCAATGGCAACTCACGAGCAGCGAATAGCGTTGGGTGGCCACTTTGGGCGTGTAGGGGAAACCAACTGGCGTTACAGCCAGTACGATGAAGAGAATCGTAACG
Organism: Rhagoletis pomonella; assembly: GCF_013731165.1. Taxonomy (NCBI): domain Eukaryota; kingdom Metazoa; phylum Arthropoda; class Insecta; order Diptera; family Tephritidae; genus Rhagoletis; species Rhagoletis pomonella. Next base: position 19,456 of record NW_023461906.1, read on the forward strand.
CCCAAGAAGCAAAGCATGATTGTACGCGTTTTACGGAAGAACAGGTAGAGCGGCATCTTAAAGAGTATTCGTATTAAATTAGCCTTCTTTGCGAGCATTGTCGCGAGTAAAAGTAGTACTCACCAGAAAACCTGCAAATAGGCAGGAAAAGAAGATTGCAATGGCAGCAATTAGCAAATCCGGATTTGTACCGGATCCTGAGCGACCAACCATCGGTATCATAGAGGCCAAATTGGTATATGCTGTTGATGTGTAGTATATGAATGGCAAGATTTGGCAAATAATTACGGTGATAGCGAACCAATACGCTAAAAATAACGGAACAAATAAAAGTAACGGTAAAAAAAATATTTGATGGAATGAATGCTGGAAAAAGTATAAATTTATGTATAATAAGCAAAAAAAACCAATATTATGTATGTATGTATATGTAAGGCATGCAGTCTAAAAGTTATGTTGTTGTAGCAACATTGAACAGTCCTCCTAGATGATCGCGTCAGGTGATGAATTACCTCTGCGATGCCATTTCGTGATCAAGTTTATGATCAAGGCTGCGATGTCAAAGAAAACAGCCATCATACACATATAGGCCGAACGCACACTCAGCGCCGTTAAGATGATCGTTAGCAAAACAAGAATTAAACAATGCGAGTGCATGAAGAGCTGTATGCGAAAACCCAAGCTCAGCAGATCCTATGAAAGAAAAAAACATGTAGTAGACGTATTTTTTGTAACGCATTTGAATAGCGCTCACCTTCTTTGTACGTTCCAGAAACATTGCCGGAAATATACCCATGCAGAAAAACATTGGACAAAAATAGAGACCATATATCAACCAAGTGTTAGAGAACCATGTCTCAGAACGTCCCACACCGTCCATAAAAACTGCTATTATTATTACCCAAACTGCACCCAATGAGAGTCCGAGTACTTGTACGGCAAACGAGAGCGCATATCGACGACCAATTGCTAACCAACCCAGCCCCGATCGGGCGGACATGAAGTAAAGCGAAAGGAATATGGCGACGATAGCCCCCAAGCAAGCAATGCCGTTGATGATGATACTGGTATTTATTGAATAGTAAAGGATGAACCAACCGATGAAGTCGTAGAAAATAACAGTACCCGACTCGTAGCCCTAGGGAAATAGAGGTTAGAAATGCGATGTTGTAAGGATGGTCGGCTATGTGCAAGTATGTGATATGAGATAGCGACAGATCGATGTCGGATATTTTTACTAACCGTTGGATTATCCATTTCAGGCGCGTTAGCAATTGACCTCGCTAAACTTAGCACATTATCGCCTGTATTTTGCAGCGAACCTTTTGCCAGGACATTGAAGCGATCGAACTCTGTGTGATAGACATAGCCATTGAAGATATAGGCCATATCCAAACCTAGAAAAGGTTTACTATATTGATAAGTTATAAATAATTTGAAATTAAATTTCTATTGATGTCCTACCAGGCACACCACCGTAGTCACGAAAAATTCGAAAGTCTGTATCAGATGGTATGAAATTATTTTGAAAGAGCTCCTCGGCCAACGTACTCGCGAATGGATGTGGCACGCGGCGGTAATAGTTCATGAGCCATGGGTTACCGGGTCCGGATTGGAAAAGCACCTCACGTCCGCCTGAACCAGCGGAGTCCAAGTTGATAAGAGCTCTAAAGGAAGGTGAAAAAACGTTGACTAAACTTAATGTTAGATGGCAACCCTAAGTTCTAAAATTTTTAATTGAACTGCCTTTAAATTACTAGCTTTACTTCGAAAGGTCGATTTAGGAATTTTTCCTGATTCGAACTTACTTGCAGTTCTGTGCCCATTTATGCTGTGTAATGAAACCATGCGATGCCTGCAAAGGATTCTCCTCTGCGCCATTGAACAGAAACACAATGGGATGTGCGAGTGGTCCATCAGATTTCGCAATGATGCGCAACACTTCCAACATAGTCGATACCATCGAACCATCATCTGATGCACCCGGACTGCCAGGCGCGCTGTCGAAATGCGAATTTATGAGCAAATAATTCGAGCTCGTATTATTTTTTTCGCTCAATTTCGCCACCACATTTTGTATGCCCTGATACATATTCAACATAGTCCAGTGCACATATGAACCGGTGGCCACTTGAACATCAATTTCCAGTTCAAAGTAATCGCTCATTTGTTCTTTAACTTTGTTGATTTCGCTGACTATGAATTCCACAGCCTTCACTTCGTTCGCCTCACTGCCCACCACCTTCGGGCCGATGCGTGAAAGGTTGATCAGTATCTGTTCGGCACGTTCCGCTATGTAGGCATCAGGATGCGTTAACTCATCTTTCCGTGTTAGTGGCGTGGGTAGACGATTAACTTGTGTAATCACTATACTGAAATAGATTATCATCCAGAATGCGGTGAAAACTGGCGCATAATACCAGTTGAGCTTTTTCGGCACCTCAAAGTCAACATCAATGTGGTATTTGGATTTGAACTGTGGGCGAAAGAAGGATTAAATACTGAAGTGACTTGGGCTACTTTAAAGAAATGGGTATTTAAGTATTATCGATAGAGTTATCGTTGTCGATATTTTATAATTTTTATTAGCGTTATTATAAATATTATCAATATATGTAGCTACCAGGAAGTTTTCTTAGGAAATATGCATATTGGCGATATAATTCGGAAGGTCACTGGGACTGATATTTTTGTTAATGTTCTAAGAGTTATGAATGTAATTATCTTTATCGATATCGGTATTCACTTTGTTATTGCGGGCAGAAAAGATAAATTGCTTTTGGGAAGTCAAATATCTGAGAATTATCCTTGACGACTGAATATGGCAGATATAG
>NW_023461907.1:0-1565 GCF_013731165.1 Rhagoletis pomonella
AGGCCGGGTTGAAATAAAACAATCTGTTTTTATTGTTTTTAAATCGTTAAAAAAAAATCAATTATGAATTGAGAACTATATTGCAGCCATGTTTATACATGACTTAAGTTATCCGAAGAAAACATAAACACAGCACATCATAGCAACAATTTTTATAGCCGAGCGCACTTGTGCAAAATAGAAAATTCGGAAGTTTATTTTTTACAAAAATTATTTATATGATCTTGTCTCGATCGCTAACGAATTTATTCTAACAAAATTTTTATATTTCAATTTACAAACAAAATTCTAAGCCATTTTCATTTTACTTGAATACAGTACAAAATTGAAAGTAGATTATATCAACACCTTAACTATTCCCCCTTTCAAGTCTGGAACGTTTTCGTTTTAGCTGTTCGTAATTCTTCTGCTTTTACAAAAAACTAAACATTTGTAAAATGACATATATATGTATAGGATATTTAAACTGGGCTTAGCTTTGGTAACAATAACAATATAGTAATAACAAGTTAAACATTCATATTCATACAAACAAATATGCAAATAATTGTAAAAAAAAATAATAATAATAATAACTTAAACTCGAATGTAAATAATCAAGATTGATAGTATTATTAAGTTTTTAAAAAATTCTATACAAATATTTGGAGTGAAATAAAAGCAAATGTTTTGAAAGAAACAACCGCATGCGTTCATCTGAGATTACTTTTATGAATTTTTCTTCCCTCTATCAAAACTGCGGTGCCTAAATCCTTTTCAACAATCTTCTCAATAAATATTTTACTAAACTTATTTCCCAAACGCTTATTCCTTTTCAAAAAAACTTTTTCTCCTGGTTCATAGGATTTCATTACTTTGTTTACATTCAATCTTTTTAAAGTATTTTCCTGTACTAAAACTAATCTTTCTCGCACCACTCTTAATTCTTCAACAGAACAATTTTGATAAATATTTATTGGTTTAGCATTCGTTGTGGAATGAATACTGTTATTATATTTATTAGTTGCTAACAGCACGAGATCTATAGTCTCACTCAACTGCTGTTGTTCTTTAATACACCGAGATATCTCCAATAAAGTAGAATGAAACCGTTCAACCTGGCCATTGGTTTGGCTATGTAGAGTAGGAATAAAAAATTGCTCGATTGAAAAATTATCTCTCAATAGCGTTCCGATTACATTCGATTGAAATGCTTTTTCGTTGTCCGAAACAATCGTTTTTGTATTTTTAAATACTAATAGTATTTCAAGTAAAGCATTTTTAATGTCCAATGTAGATCGCGATGCAATAGGTTTCACGATGGCAAATTTTGAAAATTTATCTATGCATGTTAAAAAATACTGCTTATTTGTAATGAAAATGTCTAAATGAAGAATTTCGCCAGGATAATTGGGAATTGGAGTTTTCCCAATTTCCAAATTTGATGGTTTGCGCTGATATTTATTCTCTAAACATATTTTGCAATTTGATATAACTGATTTTAAAGTTTTCTTAATACCAGGAAAAAAATATTCTCTATTAGTATCCCACACCCCCTTTTACGAATTCGGGCAAACTTCACATAA
>NW_023461907.1:1665-2968 GCF_013731165.1 Rhagoletis pomonella
AAATCTTTACTGACCATCAGCCCCTAATATTTTCCATTTCAGAAAAAAATCCGAACACAAAGATGAAGAGATGGCGTGCCTTCATTGAAGAGTTTTCGCCAACTTTTCATTATAAGCCGGGAAGAGAGAATAAAGTAGCAGATGCTCTTTCTCGTCAATTTATAAATAATCTTACAACAACTAGCTCATTGGAAACAGTGTATAGCGAAGAATCTTCTATGGAGGTAATTAAAACAGTTAAGTGTCCAATAAATCAATTTAAAAACCAATTAGTTTTGTCAAAAGGGCCTTCTTTATTTAAAAACACAAAAGTTATTTTTGAAAAGTTTTATCGTCATATAATTTCTTTCGATTCAGTTCAAAATTTGGTACGAAGCCTTAAAGATGTGATAAACGTAAATATTACAAACGCAATCCACTGTGACCTTGAGACTTTAGCGGAAATTCAAAATACTTTAGTTTCTTCGTATCCAGGAGTTAAATTTCTTCATACCGAATCATTTGTAATAGATTTGATCAACAGAGATGACCAGCTTGAAACCGTTACTGTAGAGCATAATCGCGCTCACCGTTGTTTGTTAGAGAACTTTAAGCAAATTTCTAGAGAATATTTTTTTCCTGGTATTAAGAAAACTTTAAAATCAGTTATATCAAATTGCAAAATATGTTTAGAGAATAAATATCAGCGCAAACCGTCAAATTTGGAATTTGGGAAAACTCCAATTCCCAATTATCCTGGCGAAATTCTTCATTTAGACATTTTCATTACAAATAAGCAGTATTTTTTAACATGCATAGATAAATTTTCAAAATTTGCCATCGTGCAACCTATTGCATCGCGATCTACATTGGACATTAAAAATGCTTTACTTGAAATACTATTAGTATTTAAAAATACAAAAACGATTGTTTCGGACAACGAAAAAGCATTTCAATCGAATGTAATCGGAACGCTATTGAGAGATAATTTTTCAATCGAGCAATTTTTTATTCCTACGCTACATAGCCAAACCAATGGCCAGGTTGAACGGTTTCATTCTACTTTATTGGAGATATCTCGGTGTATTAAAGAACAACAGCAGTTGAGTGAGACTATAGATCTCGTGCTGTTAGCAACTAATAAATATAATAACAGTATTCATTCCACAACGAATGCTAAACCAATAAATATTTATCAAAATTGTTCTGTTGAAGAATTAAGAGTGGTGCGAGAAAGATTAGTTTTAGTACAGGAAAATACTTTAAAAAGATTAAATGTAAACAAAGTAATGAAATCCTATGAACCAGGAGAAAAAGTTTTTTT
>NW_023461907.1:3068-4687 GCF_013731165.1 Rhagoletis pomonella
TTATGTGAAGTTTGCCCGAATTCGTAAAAGGGGGTGTGGGATACTAACTAAAATTTTTATGTTGTATATCTCTTGAAATATTTGTGGTAGAGTACTGGAAATTGGTATAAAGGTATATAAAATAATTTCATACTCATGGAGAAAAATGGGCGGTATTGGAAAAGAGGGCGTGGCATCTCCCATCTGATATATAAAAAATAAGTGCAAGGTTTCAGTCAAATTTATACGGCATAGTCGGGCTATTATGCAGATGGTTTGTGTTAAGTTTCCCCGAATTCGGAAAAGGTGGCGTGGCACCACCCATTCTAACAAAATTTTTCATCTGGTATATCTCTTGAAATATTTGTGTTAGATTACTAGAAATTGGTATAGAGACATATGAAATAATTCCATACTCATGGAGAAAAATGTGCGGTATTGGAAAGGGGGCGTGGCACCTTCATCTTAAATTAAAAAATAAGTGCACGAATTCTACCAAATTTAAACGGTATATTCGGACTATAATGCAGATGGGTTATGTGAAGTGTGCCCGAATTCGGTCCAGCGGTTCATGATATATCACAGTTTATGTCTGTCACATGAACCACGTATATGGTACAACAGCAGATAAATGAAAAATCGGAAACGTAGTGAACTAGTAAGAAAGTCTAAGTTCGGGCAGAGCCGAACATTAAATACCCGGCGCAAGTATTAAATATATGCTTTTTCACCTTTCCGAAACCTACCGCTAGATGGTAAGCCGGGGTGTAACAACTTGGAGTAAATTAAAGTCCTTCAATTTCGAAATATTGAAGTTTCAAGCATTTCTGAAATTTACCGTTATATGAAAAGCGGCCGTAATTTTAGTCCGATTTCAATAATTTTCAACGTTTTGCTTTTATGTGGCAAGCACAATAAAAATACTGAGTTTGGTACAAATTGGTAGAACGGTTACCGACATATATATATGTGATCATAAGTGGGCGGTGCCACCCCCATCTTCCAAAATTTTACTATAAACGTATTTCTTGGTAAAGAATTGTTGCAAGGATCAATTTTGAATAAATTAGCTTCAATACTTACTGATTTATCGAAGATTTTGTATTTCTTTAAATTACCGTTATATGGGACGTGGTCGTGGTTATTGTCCGATTTTAAAAATTTTCGGCAATTTTGTATGCTGTACTAAGGCCAACAACTGTGCTAAGTTTGGAAGAAACTGGTGCAGCGGTTACCAAGATATACACATGTAACCATAAGTGGGCGTGGCTACGCCCATTTTCCAAAAATTTATAATCTTATTTTTCGTCTGAAAATTATTGTAGATATCAATTTCGACTGAATTATCTTCAGTAGTTACTAAAATATCGCAGTTTTCGTATTTCTAAAAATTACCGTTATATAGGATGTGGGCGTGGTTATTGTCCGATTTTTTAAATTTTCGGCCGTTTAGAATGCTGTACCAAGGCCAACAACTGTGCCAAGTTTGGAAGAAATTGGTGCAGCGGTTACCAAGATATACACATGTAACCTTAAGTGGGCGTGGCTACGCCCATTTACCAAAAATTTATAATATTCTTATTTTTCGTATAAAAATTATTGTACATATCAATTTTGAGTGAATTATCTTCAGTAGTTAC
>NW_023461907.1:4787-6849 GCF_013731165.1 Rhagoletis pomonella
TAATGTACAGACATCGACCTGTTACAATTTTATTATATGTATAGATATTAAAAAAATGGATGTCAAGAGGCTTAAAAAAGCTGTAGTTTAATATATGTTTGAAAAGTAAAATTTAAATTAGTTATACGCAATCCATCTGAAGAATTAAAATATGGTTGTCAAACAAAATATTGTTAAGAAACCTTTAGTTTGAAAGTTTTGAATAATATTGAAGTCTTTCACAAGGGTTGCCACCTTTTTAAAAATTCAACTTAATTAGTTAAAATGAGATATTATAATACTAGCAGACCCAGCGAACTTCGTCCCGCACCAAATATTTTCTTTTATTGAAACTTTTTGGTCCAGTATTTTCACCAACAATTCACGTTTACGATTTCCATTTGCACGCTCATCGGCTAAGATTATGGTTTGGTGGTCGTTTTCCGCATTAAATAACCTAACGAAAGCGTTATGTCCGTGATGAAGTTCTTTAAATTCTCTAATTGTGTAACATTTTATAAAACGGTTAATCTCACAACGAAATAAATTTGATCTGGTTCTATAGTAAATCTGTCCAAGAAGTTTTACAGTATAGTTGGTGGCAATTTCAAAATGGACGCGTATAATTGTTCTACAGAAATCCAATATACATAGACTTATTTCAGACGAAATACCTTAAAAGTAAGTTTCACGAAAGCAATTTAAGTGAAAATAATTTTTTTTAATAGAATTTATTACAGTAAAAGGCGGCGGTTGATTTATCGGTGGTGATTTGAGATTTACCCCTGCACAACTCAACCCTGCTGTCTCCGAATGAAGCTTTAAGGCATAACAATAATGGAAACAATCACATACATTGGGCCAATGGCAACACATAAAAATTCGATATACTCAATGGTGCAACAGGTTTATTTATTCTGACATTCACGGCACCTTTTCTAACTTGGCGATTAGTCGTAATGACTCCAGCGCCACGTGGCATCTCTTTTTTGTAATAGTATTGCCTTTACCGTTACCAATACATACTTTGAATATTAGCCAAAGTGAATCATCAATAAGATTTTTAGTTATTTATAACTTAACTCCATTGCCAACTGGTGGGTGAATTTTTGAATCTACACTATCCAGAGAGTTACTCAGCATTTAGAAGGACTCACTCACAAACACACCTGCAGATGAATTATGTATATATACGTTTGTCCGGCGCCACGCCCTCTTTTCAAATAGCCCATTTTTCTCCATGAGTATAAGATTGATTTCATATATCTCCACTCCAAGTTCCAGTACTCTACCATGAACATTTCCAGAGATATTCGGTATGAAAAATTCGGTTTTTATGGGAGGTTCCACGCCCCCTCTATATATCGATCGGGTCGGAAAATTCAAAAAAATCGGTTCGGCCATTCTCGAGCTTTGCGAACACAAAAAACGGCTTTCAATATATATATTGGTATAGATTGGTATGAATCGAAATGGTTTTGAATATGTATCACAATATGAGTGTTAGACGAAAAAGGTTTAAAAAGGTTGCCAACTGTTTAAAAGGTTTAATTCAAACTATTCAATAATTTAAATAAATTATTACAATATGGGAATCAATGAAAATGATTTTAAAAGTGCTTAATTTCAAAACTACATTTAAAGGGCTTCCATCTGTTTAAAATCTCAATTGAGTTGAAAAAGTATGACAATTGAGAAGTTTAAGAAAGTTTTAGTTTGAAAATATTTTGAAGATGGTTAAACAAATTTTAAACCCCGAGTTTTTGAACTGAGTTTTCTTGAAATAAATTTTACTCAATGTAGCACGCATAATTGCATACACTCAGCGAAGCGGGTTAGGGCGATCTAGTCACAGTATAAATCAAGATGGTATTGAAAATATCTGTATCCGTACCTAAAGATTGCAAGGAGCCACGGAGGCCAGAAACATTGTCAACAACACTACGAAGCTGAACGCAATTTTGTTTTTTTGCAGAAGGCAATTCAAAGAGATTTGCTTTACTTTCCATGAAAATTAGCGTGTTATTATCGTAGCTTGATTTTAACCTATCGAGAGCCTTTTTGTAGTTCTCATTAGTCACCG
>NW_023461907.1:6949-7768 GCF_013731165.1 Rhagoletis pomonella
CCAAATTTATGCAGCATATCATGTAGATGTTTTGTGTGGAGTTTACCCACTTTTGGAAAAGGGGCGTGGCATATGTATCTTACGTTTAAAACTAAGAACACGTTTTCGGTGTGAGCTTATAACTTGAGATCATGCACATGGTTTATGTGAAGTTTGCCCGAATTCGTAAAAGGGGGTGTGGCACCTCCCATATTCACTGAAATATAAAAATAAATGAACGTTTTTGGTGTGACCATATAACCTGAGAACGGCTTCACCGAATTCAACCAAATTCATGCGGCATATTCAGACTATCATGCAGACGGTTTATGTGAAGTTTGCTCCGGTGTGCTTCTCTACACCAAATTTTGAAAAATATTGAAAAATGAATGAAAAATCCTGGAAAACCTTTCCGAAACCTACCGCTAGATGGTAAGCCGGGGTGTAACAATTTGGAGTAAATTAAGGTCCTTCAATTTCGAAATATTGAAGTTTCAAGCATTTCTGAAATTTACCGTTATATGAAAAGCGGCCGTAATTTTAGTCCGATTTCAATCATTTTCAACGTTTTGCTTTTATGTGGCAAGCACAATAAAAATACTGAGTTTGGTACAAATTGGTAGAACGGTTACCGACATATATATATGTGATCATAAGCGGGCGGTGCCACGCCCATTTTCCAAAATTTTACCATAAACGTATTTCTTGGTAAAGAATTGTTGCAAGGATCAATTTTGAATAAATTAGCTTCAATACTTACTGATTTATCGAAGATTTTGTATTTCTCTAAATTACCGTTATATGGGACGTGGGCGTGGTTATTGTCCGATTTTAAAAATT
>NW_023461907.1:7778-8141 GCF_013731165.1 Rhagoletis pomonella
CAGCGGTTACCAAGATATACACATGTAACCATAAGTGGGCGTGGCTACGCCCATTTACCAAAAATTTATAATATTCTTATTTTTCGTATACAAATTATTGTACATATCAATTTTGAGTGAATTATCTTCAGTAGTTACTAAAATATCGCAGTTTTCGTATTTCTGGAAATTACCGTTATATGGGAAGTGGGCGTGGTTACAGTCCGATTTCGTCCATTTTCAATACCAACCTACCTTGGATTAAAATCCTACGTACCAAATTTCGATGAGATATCTCAATTTTTGCCCGAGTTATCGTGTACACGGACGGACGGACAGACATGGCTTAATAGATTTCTCTATTCATTCTGAGCATTTATGTAT
>NW_023461907.1:8241-22280 GCF_013731165.1 Rhagoletis pomonella
GGTAAACTCCACACAAAACATCTACATGATATGCTGCATAAATTTGGTTGAATTCGGTGAATCCGTTCTCAAGTTATAAGGTAACTCACTAATTTTTATACCTGAGCGCACTTGTACACAAGAAGGGTATATTCATTTTGTTCACATAACTGTTGTTTGTAACAGCCAAAACGAATCGAGATAGATATAGATAAATGTATACATAAATGCTCAGAATGAATAGAGAAATATATTAAGCCATGTCTGTCCGTCCGTCCGTGTACACGATAACTCGAGCACAAATTGAGATATCTCAACGAAATTTGGTATGTAGGTGGATTAACTCCAAGGTAGGTCGGTATTGAAAATGGGCGAAATCGGACTGTAACCACGCCCACTTCCCATATAACGGTAATTTCCAGAAATACGTAAACTGCGATATTTTAGTAACTACTGAAGATAATTCACTCAAAATTGATATTTACAATAATTTTCAGACGAAAAATAAGAATATTAATAAGTTTTGGAAAATGGGCGTAGCCACGCCCACTTATGGTTACATGTGTATATCTTGGTAACCGCTACACCAATTTCTTCCAAACTTGGCACAGTTGTTGGCCTTGATACAACATACCACGGACAGTAACCACGCCCACAGTCCACAGGGTAATTTAGAGAAATACAAAATCTACCATAAATCAGTAAATATTAAAGCTAATTTATTCAAAACTGACGATTGTAACAATTCTTTACCAAGAAATACTTTTATGGTAAAATTTTGGAAAATGGGCGTGGCACCGCCCACTTATGATCACATATATGTACCAATTTGTACCAAACTCGGTATTTTTATTGTGCTTGCCACATAAAAGCAAAACGTTGAAAATTATTGAAATCGGACTAAAATTACGGCCGCTTTTCATATAACGGTAAATTTCAGAAATGGTTGAAACTGCAATATTTCGAAATTTAAAGACGCTAATTTACTCAAAATTGATACATCCCGGCTTACCATGTAGCGGTAGCTTTCGAAAAGTTGAAAATGATATATTTAATACTTGCGCCGGGTATTTAATGTTCGGCTCCGGCCGTAGACTTTCTTACTTGTTATATATAAAATAGAGGCGCCACGCCCCCTTTTCCGAATTCAAGCAAACTTCACATAAATCATCTCCATGATATCCCAAATATGTCGCATAAATTTGGTTGAATTCGGTGAAGCCGTTCTCAAGTTATATGGTCACACCAAAAACTTTCACCTATTTTTATATTTTAGTTAGTATGGGTGGTGCCACGCCCCTTTTCCGAATTCGGGCAAACTTCGCGTAAACTATCTGCATGATAGATCGAATGTGCCACATGAATTTGGTTGAATTCGGTGAAGCCGTTCAAAAGTTATGATGTCACACCATAAACGTGCACTTATTTTTATATAGAAGATTTATTTAATTCAAAAATTTGGTGATAGGATATATTACAAGAGAGAGCGATTAAGTGGGGACTTACAGTAATGTAATTAAAAGTAGTTTTGTAACTGCATACAGTATACCTGCAGAGTAGTAGAAATATAATGTCATCATCACATAGTAACTTCAAGTGACAGCAAAAACTTAGATATAAAATTTAAACGCACATCAAATATGTACCAATGACCCAACATCCCGGGCGCGTTGAAAAAACTTTCAAGCAGGAAGCAACGCAAGCTTGTGGATGGGCCTTGTCTTTGCCATGAATAATAGTTGCATTTCTGCCAGTTATCCATCGTTGCGGCGGAACGTTATCTTCATGAAGAAGTACAAGAGCATCGCCGATTACATTTGGTTGATCACGAACCCATTTCGTGCGAGAGTGCAGCTCAGCTAAATATTTCCGTGACCACTGCTGCCAAAAACGCTGCTTAACGGCGCTAATGCGCTCCCACCCCTGTAAATGATGCAGCTCTTGAGTTGTGGCAGCGGTGCGCTCAGATATCGCCTTCAATGAGTCGCCAATAATGAAGTGAGCAGGCGTTAGAGTGTCGTAGTCGTTTGGGTCGCAGGAGAGCGGTGACAGCGGACGAGAGTTAAGAATAGCTTCTATCTCAACAAGTGCGGTTGTCAGTTCTTCATATTTGAGGCGCGCATTACCCAGTGTACGATTTAAGTGACCCTTTGCCGACCTAACCGCGACCTCCCACAGGCCGCCAAAGTGTGGTGCCCTGGGAGGAATAAAATTAAAATTTACAAATTCATTAGTACAAAAATTAGGTATTTTATGTTTTGATTGGGGATTAAATAAAAACTGCTTCAGCACAGTGAGCTTGCGGTCAGCACCAACGAAATTGGTCGCAAACCCCTTCTGCCGATCATTCGCTTAATCGCCGCGATGAATGCGTCAGTTGACAGGTCCGAAACGACTTCTATGTGTACCGCCGTATGCAAATGGCGAACCAAGCACTCGACGAAGTGACACTTGCTTGGTAGAAATACCGGATGTCGCTGTGCGTCTGGAAGAGCTGCCAGCTCCAACCGCCCACTAAAACCACAAGTGTTATCCATAAAAGAGTTGAGGTATTTGAGCGAGTTTTCAGCAGGTACCCCTTTTTTAGCACGACGAATATCTTATGCTCTTTTAATGACTCTGCTCCACACACAAAATCGTCCACGTGGAACGATGATTTGATCTTTTCAGATCCCAGAGCGAATTGAGCAGTGTATTGCTCTGCCAAGTATTGCAGACTTCTCACTGCAAGGAACGGAGCAGCTGCGGTACCATACCTTACTGTATTGAGCTGATACATATGTACGCACCTGTTCTTTTTCGCAGTTACGCCTCAAAATGTATTGAAAGCAGCGGTCTTGTGCGTCGGCGAGGATCTGCCTATACATCTTGACGATGTCAGCAGAAACTACGTAGCGATATAAACGAAAGCGCAGCAGTAGCGTGACCAACTCATCTTGTATCGTTGCGTACACCATGAGAATGTCGTTGAGCGACTTCTGGACGTTCTGCAGGAGGCGTCAAAGACTACGCGCAGCTTTGTTGACGTGCTAGTCGGCTTCAGCACACAGTGATGCGGAATATAAAAGTGTGGTGCGGTAAGAGGTGGATTCTCGACAACGCTCATATGCCCGAGCTTTTCGTACTCTTGCATAAAGCTAATGTATTGCGCCTTTGTCTCAGGAACACGTGCAAGGCGACGTTCAAGCGCAGTGAATCTACGCAGGGCGGTCTCTCGGGAAGCTCCGAGAGATGATGGAGTTTTCTTGAAAGGAAAACGAACAATTACTCTGCCTTCACTATCACGTGAAACGGTTTTTACAAAAAATGATTCGCATCTCGATTGCTCGTTAGCGAGTGTAGACGTCACAGTTATTTCCTCCAATTTCCATAACTGCTCGATATTGAGATTAATTGTATCTTCGCTGGAGAGAAGGCATGTTTGCGATGGCGTAGGGGTTGCTGCAGAATTATATTTGCCCGACACCACCCAACCCAGCAGTGTTTTTTGGAGTGTGGGCAAATTATCGCCCAGTTTGATTTGGCGTACAGATAACACATCAATGAAGCTTTCTGTACCGAGGAGCAGATCTATTCGTTTAGATTTGAAAAATTGTTCATCCGCGAGATTAGTATTTTCTGACAAATTCCACGAAGAAACGTCTATTTCGGTTTTCAGGCTGGTAAGATATATGTGATGTCACGCAAAAGTTTAGAGGCAGCTCAAAGTTAGTAAAGCGTGATATAATTGTAGTTGACGTTTTATGCTTTATTCTTGTACTTGCTTCCCCGATGCTCAATATGTGAACATTATGCTTTTCACGCCGTAGTCGAAGTTTTTGTGCGAATTCTTCGCTCATAAAGTTCACCTGCGAACAGGAATCAAGAAGTGCTCTACCTAATTGATAATCTCCGGTAGCGTTGCGCACGAGTACAACAGCTGTAACGAGAATTACAACATTTTGCGATGAAGCTTCGAGGTGGGTATGTACAGCTGCCGATTTTGGGGTCATCTGAGTTGAATTTTGTTGTGATGGTGAAAGTGGTGATTCAGACAGTGAAAAGGCTGTTGACGACGAAGACTTTGAGCGGTGCAGCATGGTTTGGTGAGAGCGCCCACATACCTTACATTTGAACGCAGATAAGCAACTAGTAACCTTGTGGTTTTTCGAAAGGCAATTTATACACACTGACAGTCTTTTAACATTACTAAAGCGGTCAGCAATGTTCATATCGTTGAAGCACTGACAGCCGCCTCCAAGAACATCCTCCGTGCTAGCGCAGAGAACACAGGTGCGATTAGTGCCCGTGAAAGTGCAGTTTTGATGAGACGACTGATTCTTGTCTGTCTTTTTGACAGACTTGTCCACCATACGAGTTGTGTTGAGAGTGTTGTGTGGTGTTTCAATGCTTTCCAGAAATTGGCAGCGCCTTTCTAGTACACTAGCGCAGTCGGCCCAAGTTGGCAACTTAACAAAGTCCAACGACTCCTTCCACTTTTTCTCAGTCCCCTCATCCACTTTCTGCATCACAACATAAATCAACATGGCATTGAAAATATCTGTATCCGTACCTAAAGATTGCAAGTAGCCACGGAGGCCAGAAACGTTGTCAAAAACACTACGAAGCTGAACGCAATTTTGTTTCTTTGCAGAAGGCAATTCAAAGAGATTTGCTATATTTTCCATGAAAATTAGCGTGTTATTATCGTAGCGTGATTTTAACCTATCGAGAGCCTTTTTGTAGTTCTCATTAGTCACCGGGAATGCTTTGACAGTCTCCAATGCTTGCCCATGCAAACAGTTAAGGAGGTGATTAAACTTTTCGATGTTGGAACGGCCACGCTCGCGGTCGATGATTTGAGTGAAGGAGGTAATGAAGTTTTTATACTCCGAGTACCTGCCGTTAAATGTAGGCAATTTCAACTTAGGTAATTTGGAGTTGAATGTGGGAAGAAGCATCCATTTTTCGCCTAGTATACTGTTGTTCAAGTCTTCACCGAGTTGTTCTTGAATAGCGATTTTAATGCTCACGTATAAGTCTTCTAGCTCGCATCGGCTGTTGTCATCAGGCTCTTGCCGTTCAATCTGCGTTTGGTGGCTCATAAGTTGAGTGAAATACGATTCCAGGATCCCTAAGCGGCATTTCAGCTCCATTTGCATCGATGATTGTTTTGATTCGTGAAATATTCTCTTTGGTGTTGTTTAAGTGCGTCTGTCATTGTACAGCCTTAGCAAAAATTAACAACAAAATGCAGCGAGAGAACTAATTAGGTATTAGCGGCAAAAAAGGCGTACTAAGCTGGAGCCAGAAAATAATATTTCGCAGTCCACTATACGGAAAGTATTACTTGGAGCAGCGGAATTGCAAAAGCAGTAACGATGAGAGCAATGGTGGCAGCCGAGCTTGTGGTGCGAGCGGCTACAGCAAGATTATACGCTGAATAAAGTTGATACGATGCGAGAATGTAACTTTAGCAAATACCGATATATGGCTTTACCGGTAACGGTTCAACAAGTGAGCGACAATCTTGCGGACGCGTGAAGGTGAAAAAGGTCGAGAGTTTGTCTCACCAAGCGTTAGTATACCACGCACGTATTTTAACCGTTCCACAAGTGAGCGACAATCGATCTTGCGGACGCGCGAAGGACAAAAAGGTCGCGACTTTGACCGGCGAAGCGCTAGTAGACCACACGGGTATTTATATGATTTGATAGGCTTGAACACGAAATGTATGCAATTATACATATACGCAGTTGGCAAATAGCACATAATTTTTCTCGTATGTTTTGAGTTTTAAAACACCTCGTGCCCCACGTTGGGCGCCAAAATTAACAGTCAGAAACTTTTTTCTGCTGTGCAGCCAAATTTATAATGACTGCAAAATATTGGAGCGGATGTTCTAACACACGAAAACTTGCGCGTCGGGTTTGTTTAGTGGTCTACTACTAGAGAGAAGCGAAATAAATGAACACGTCACTTCGAAGGCTATGCATATACTAAATTTATTTAATTAAAAAATTTGGTGATAGGATCAGGGATGCCGTTTGGATCTAAATAGATCCAATTGGATACATTTTTAGACGAATTTTTGCGGGATACTTATTTTTTCCGGTCAGTATAAAAATGGATACTTTTTTAAATAGGCCAAAATTTTATATTTCCTATAAAGTTTTTTTCGTTCAAAAATCGATTTTCATTAAAGATGGTAGAAAGCATTACGTTTTCTAAACGTATAAAGAATCGCTACTTAAGCGTGAAATTAAAACATTTTATTTTTTGTGAACGAAGCAATGAACATATGAAGAATTGCTTTAATTAGCTTAAAAGGATGCTTTAAGCAAGATCTTAATATACATACATATCGTCGTTTAAAATACAAAACCGCAACAAAATGCAAAACCGCGTATCAAGATAATGCAAAACTGCGTATGTGACGTTGCATAAATTATTTTCTAGAGAGTAAAAACACTTATATTTCAAAATGGTTCTCTTTTTTATAAATCAATCGCATTTCTGGCTAGTATATTTCAGGACGAAGCCAAGAGCTTGTGTGAGCAAATCCAATTTTTGGCAGCAAATGTCAGTTACGCGGTTTTGCATAATGACGATACGCGGTTTTGTACTTTAAACGGCGATATATGTAAAGTAAATTATACTCTTTCTGTAGTAATCTCTTTCATATCACATATTTTCATTTGTTAATTTAAAAAGAAAGAAGATTTCAATGTAGTTTAAAAAACTAAATTTGATTTATTTAAGGAAACTTTTATGAATTTTACTGAAAAGACATTAAATACACTCTAAAAAAATTTGTTTATTTGCGCATATTGAGAGAGGTAACCGGTTTTAATGCAAATGTTTGATTTTATGCACATGTATTCCAAGTCCTTAGCATGGGTTAAATTATGTATTTTTCATGAAAATGTTTGGTTTTCTTACAAGTTATGAGATGTATATGTAAAAGAAGAAAAATGTACTTTATAAATTGAAATTACAAATGTTTGATTTTATGCACATGTATTCCAAGTCCTTAGCATGGATTAAATTATGTCTTTTTCATGAAAATGTTTGGTTTTCTTACAAGTTATGAGATGTATATGTAAAAAAAGAAAATTGGATACATTTGGATACATTTTTGGCTTGGTCAGGGATACATTTTCTTGAGACGGCGCGGCAACACTGGATAGGATATATTACAAGAGAGAGCGATTAAGTGGAGACTTACAGTAGTGTAATTAAAAGTAGCTTTGTAACTGCGTACAGTATACCTACAGAGTAGTAGAAATATAATGTCATCATCACATAGTAACTTCAAGTGACAGCAAAAATATAATAGATATAAAATTTAAACGCAGATCAAATATCTACCAATAACCCAACAGCAAGGTAGAACCGTTCTCTCAATTTGTCGGCCATGATTTTTTTTTGAAGTTTGCCAGCATTTTAAAATCATATAAAATTGAAAAAAAATTAATTGAAGTTGTTCGAAACTGTTGCTTAAAATTGAAAATGAAAATGTGTGTGTGAGTTTGTGAGTAAATTTAAAAATTAAATTGTTTGGAAACGTCAAGAATTTTAAAAGTAACTCTCACCGGTTCTACCTTACTATATTTTTAATATGCTACTGAGCTTTGAAAATATTAACGTATATATTATTATCCTTTTACAAACTCATTTATATATTCCCTCTTATAAGCACCTACCATTAAAATGTCTGCATACCAAATTTCAACTTCGTGTGACGTAAGGTTCCGAAGTTATAGCTGATAAAAAATTCCACGCCCCCTTTTACAAACTCGTTTATATATTCCCTCCTATAACCACCTACCACTAAAATGTCTGCATACAAAATTTCAACTTCGTGTGACTTAAGATTCCGAAGCTATAGCTGATAAAAAATTCCACGCCTATGGGATGTGTCACGCCCCCTTCTACAAACTCATTTATATATACCCTCTTATAAGCACCTCTCATTTATATGTCTGTATACCAAATTTCAAGGTCATGTGACTTATGGTTCCGAAGTTATGGCTGATTAAAAATTTCACGCCTATGGGAGGTGCCACGCCCCCTTGTAGGATCCCACCTTTTTCACCGTATTATTGGCCCAGGAGTCATGGCAATACTCTGTCGAAATTTTGTTCGATTCTGGCCGTCCGTTTAGGCTGCAACGTGCCACATACATACATACATACTTCCACAAATATATAGTAGATAAGTTGCTGAAACGAATGGCGTACTCAGTTTTTTAATACAACTAACCAGGGGCTTATTTCATGAATGTGACGGGAGCGACAATTGGCGATTTTTCTATAAAATATCAGAGCCAGAATTGTTGGCGACATTTTTTCTGTTTCATATACGCTTGTAGGTTACTGGGAATTTTTTAAGATCGCGACAGTGACAATATTGGAATATTGTCGACAATGGTGGTAACAATTGTTGACATTGGCGACAAAACTAATTAGATCCGTCGGAATGTTTTCACAGGAGAATTTTGTAAATGTGTATATATGGTAATTGCGCACATTTCATCAGTTTTCAATAATTTGAATATCTCTTAAAACTAAAATAATGCAAATGCGATTATTACATATGAATTACATAAAAATTTCTTATGACTGGCAACAATTTTGTCAACGACAATTTTAAAACCCGACAATGATAATTTGTCACTTTTTCAATGGAGTTGAAGCGATGGTGACACTTGTTTTTATGAAACAAAACAACCACAAATCAGTCGAATTCTCACTGACAATACGAAAAATATCTGTCGTTACAAAATTATCACTGTCACTTTATGAAATAAGCCCCAGAAATTTATCCACGCGGCCTAAAGTGACTATCTGGTACTATTTTTCAAAAAAATATATGCTAAATGAACTTTAAGTTGAAATAACTCTACTTCGGTACCACCTATCGTGTCCATTTTTGGTAGGTTAAACCCTCTTTAAATATGTAATACACGTACGTGCAATTTCAAGAAAATCCGACCATAAATACGATTTTTTCGAATAGGTCAGTCCCTAGTACAGCCATCTAAGGCCAAATATTCCAATCCACTCAGCGTGATTAAGTAACAAACATACAAATTTTCACATTTTTAATGTTAGTAGTAGGTATAGAATAGATGCCACGCCCATTTTTCAAAATATAAAGTTCTTCCCATTACACGCGGCCGCTGTGGTGTTGTGACAAGCAGTGCGCGTTTCCAATCCGCAGCCGTGGTCAAGCCCTGGTCAAAGCAACATAGCAAAAAAATTAGAAAAAAGGTATTTTCTTAACAGCGGTCACCCCTCGACAGGCAATGGCAAACCTCCGAGTGTATTTCTTCCATGAAACACAGCTTCTCGTTAATATACAATCGCCGATCGGAGTCGGCGTACAATTTCAGCTCCCTCCCCTTTGTGTGGCAACATCAAGGCGCAGCCACAAATCGGAGGAGAAGCTCGGCCAAATACTCACATATGTATAAGCGTCAATCTATTATTAGTATTATTCTAATCTTTTATTATTGCACGTAACATTGCTAGTAAAAGTCTTATTTATGTTTACTTTTATTCTATATTTACAAGCATACTGCCCGGCGTTCAAAGCCTGTCAGTGGTTCTTCCCGCTGTATAAATCAAGGAATACGACTAAATGCTGGTGAACATTTTTGTGGAAATGAAAATCTTCTCAGAAGTGTAACTGATGAACAATTTTTAGGCGATAATGGGATTAGAGAGGCCACCGAAGAAGAAAATACTAAATATGTCCTAAAAACTTTGGCTGAGAGCAGGGAATCATTGAAAAAACTGGTAAGGAACGGTTTCAGAATTAATTCTAAATGATTTTCTAAGTACTCCGCTATCGCATTGATTTATTAGCAATGTTGTACTTAGTTCATTTTAAAAGCAAGTAAAGAAGTTTAAGTTCGGAGGTTTATGTACACACATACGTAAGGTTTATTTCGCCATATGGAAGGTTTCAATAGATTTTATCTGATTTCGAAAATTTTAGATTTTTCTCTGAAGCAACATTTATATCATGCTTGGTACAGATTGATAAAATTGCGCACATATGGTCTGGCGCCGTGAAATGAAGCCAAAGGTACAATAACGCCATATGGCTTTATTTAACGTCACATTGAAAAATAAGGCCATATTTTTGCGCACAGTCTTATTTCTCACTGTAAAAGTGAAATAAAGCCATTGTGGCGTTATTGCACTTTTGATTAGGGCTGCCAGAGGTCCCGGTTTTCCCGGACATGTCCCGGTTTTAGACTATTTGTCCCGGTGTCCCGGTCCAACCTTAAAATGTCCCGGGTTTCGTTTTAGTGTCCCGGTTTTTGATTTGATTGCACAAATTTGAATAAAAGTTCAAAAATCACTACACTAAGAGAAAAAACGCGTTGTAATATTCAGAAAAATGTTATGAATTCAATGAGCGAAATAACGCATAGTAAACATGAATATTTTCTATTTGATTATCGTTTAAAAATGTCCGTATTTAAAAATAATACTTTCATAACACGCACGCTAGGGTGCTTTTTTTTGCGACTATTTTTTTTTCGGTCCCATCGTGAAATTTTGTTGGAAATACCCAAAAAAAAATTCCCTGAAAGTTTGAGCCCTTAATATTAATTTTAAGTACTCGGCCAAGGCGTGTGAAGATTTTCCATTTAAAATACATGGGAACTTTGATTTATCACTACTTGTTTAACTAATTACCTTTAATAAAAGAACAATATTTTTTATAATTTTACGTGATTTTTGATAAAAATTTAAAACTTCATAAACTTAAAATTGAAATATCTCAAGCAGTATTGAAGTTAGCGATTAAGCGCTAATGAGCTTTTTTGTAGGAAATAAAATTTCCTATAAGTTTCTCATTTACATTTTTTCTATATCTCTTGTCATTTACGAGATAAATGCGAAAAAACGTAAATTTCATGAAAAAATCAGGTTTAGTGGCCCGTACTACCTCGCCGGTGTGAGTTACGACTTCGCCGCAGTGGGCACTTTTGTAGAGCATTTAATGCTGAGAAAATCCCCATTTTGGACAAGGTGATACCATTAAATGCCGCTGAGCTATAGAAATTTAAAAAAAAAATCAAAGTTCCCGTGTATTTTAAATGGAAAATCTTCACACGCCTTGGCCGAGTACTTAAAATTAATATTAAGGGCTCAAACTTTCAGGGAATTTTTTTTTGGGTATTTCCAACAAAATTTCACGATGGGACCGAAAAAAAAATAGTCGCAAAAAAAAAGCACCCTAACGCACGCGTGGTGTTGATTCAAACTCAACATTTAAATGCACATTTACATGTCGGGCTGTAGCTGAGTGCGCGAGGATGCTTTCCACAATTTGCTAATATCCAGAGGGTCAGGGTTCAATTCCCATTACAACCAGCATGGAATTTAAATATTTTTTTAACTTAATTATCAAAAAGCAATCGGTAATTGCAAATCGCTTCATTTTAATATGGGCCTATTTGAATTGAATATTTCTATAATAAATACTAAAATGTGTATACTTAAATGTATTACGAGTTGGGTTGGGGCTCTTTCATATGCGTATTTTTTTAATTTAGCACGCTTTTTTAATTCTAAACTTCTTTCTCTCAGTGCACCGGTTTAATTTGGGAAATAGGTACATTTCGAGATAGTTGAACTTTGCACAAGCAATAGTTGATGATTAGTATATGTACCTAAATACATACGTTCTGACGTGCACAGACTTTTACAATTATATTAAGGAAAATACACAAGTTTTGAAACAAGTTCAAAGCAACGAAAAATATGACTGATATTTTAATGTTATCTTGTACTTAAATTTTTTTCTTTCATGAAACCTAGAGTATTTATAAGTACAGTGCCGTACAAAATTATTGGGTCAGAGGCTCTTTCATTAGATCACAATTTCTAATCAGTTCTTTTAGAAAAATTTTGAAAATGTAGCTTTTGAGCCAATTAATAAAGTGCAAGTCCGAAGTTGCCAGTAAATTTCGTCGATTTTTAGCATTTATATTTTGTGCTGACAGTGTCTTCCTTGTAAAAAGAATTATCGAACATAGTTTGAAGAGAAGAAACTCTCAATAAAAACAATACCAAAAATCAACTAAAATTTAATGGGCTGCAAAACTTCATTTTAAAAATTTTTATAAAAAGTCTGATTAGAATGTTGCAAATTTGTATGCGAATTTGTTGAATTTTCCCGAGTTTAGCACAAAGTTTAACAATTTAATTTTTATGTTTTTTAAATATTTAGTATAAACTGTATTTGTATAAAGAATAAAAAAATGTTCATGCATTGTCAAAAATTCTCTGTGCTTTAGTTGTAATAACTTGTTTTGTTTTGTTGGCGTACGTTGTAATGATCTCATGATCTCATGTTTTTATGTTTTTGTTTTTGCCTTTCAAAATAAAATTTCACTACATCCTTTCGCACGTCGAAATGAAAGGGAAGGGAGCGAGAGGCCCTCCCTAAAGTGTCCCGGTTTGGCAACAGAGATATCTGGCAGCCCTACCTTTGATACAAATTACAAAAAGAAAACGCCCAAAAATGTCTGGAGGGGTACAAATTAACCTGTATTAACAATTCGGAGGTGGAGGGTTGATTTTGTTATCCGTTTAAAAGTTATGAAAACAACACTTTTTTGGAATACTGCTCCTTTTTATGAGGAATCGCACGGCCAAAAATGCACTAAATCACTAATATTCACCTTTCAACCACTAATAAAATATATTATTTAACTAATGCCGAATTTCCACTAGGCATTGAAATGACAAAAAATGTATGCCATTTAAAAAAATGGCATGTGGAAATGAACTTAATGACTATTTTTTTAATGTAATGAAACGATTATTTTTTAATGCCCGACTTTGTCATTTGTAGTTTTTGCCATTTAATGCCTAGTGGAAATCCAGCATAAGTTGGCGGATTGATTGCTTCCTTCTTCCAAGGGGGCACGATGCCGTTGGCAGCGCTAAGTCCTATGTATTTGCGGAGGTGCTAGTGGATGACTATAGTTGATATTGTGGTTGCGTTGGACCAAAGGCTCACTGGTCGATAGCTCTAAGCGGGGGTTCTTTGTTGTTCTTGAGGGTAGCAATTCGCTATGCGATTGGGCGATGCTTGCCGGAGATTCGCGATTGTGGGCACGATTGGAGCACTAGGTGAAGCCGGAGCAATGGTGGAATTTTATCCCCAACCACGGGTCGCGGACCAGCTGCGATTAAACCAACGCCCAGTCAATTAAATACTATAACCGAATAGAATAAAACCACGCAGGTTGACTGGCTAAATTCAGATACTTAGTTTATTTGATTTTCACAACTTATTTCACGGGTTTTATGAGTAAAGAGTAATTTTTTACAAAATATATATGCACGAGCTCGAATGTGTAAATAGCGAATGCGTTTTTCGTTTTTTCAGCGAGGATATATATATGTATACAAAACAAATGTCAAAAAAGTCTACACAGATACGAGTAGACAATACATGCATTGCCACCCGTATCGCCAGATGCTTACATAGCGCCTAGACTATCAGTTTCGACAAATTTACAAATTCAATGCTCAAGATAAAAGTTCAATAGAAAAACACAAAATTCATTGCAAACAAATTGCGGCGTTTATATAAAGAAAAAAATGTAATTGGGTGATCCGAAGAAGTTAACGGCGAACGTGCTGCCGCGTTGTTCGCGTGAACATCCAGCCGGCCCCAGCCGCATTAAGCGGATAGTGCTTCCTTTAACTCCTGGAGTGCCCTGAGCACCTCCTGAACGAATAGCTTTGTGGTCTTGTCTCGATAATTTGCGGGGTGCAGTCCCTCCGCCGTGCGCGGGACTCTACGGTTTTCGACGTTCGTGGCCGTTGGATGGTGTCGGAGATGCTTGGAGCGGCCCTGATCCCCCACGTTGTGGGGAGTGTAACTTGGGCTGAACTAGTCGTTTGGGGGGCTGCACTGCGGCGTTCGAGCTGCTGCGTCGGACTGCCGATGTACTACGTCGATGCAAGAGGGTGTGGTGCTGCAGCGAACAAACTCTGCAAAGACCACTTGAGGTACATTCAGCTGTAGTGTGCGACAACGCC
>NW_023461908.1:0-22279 GCF_013731165.1 Rhagoletis pomonella
ATTTTATTTTATTTTATTTTATTTTATTTTATTTTATTTTATTTTATAACTTAGATCCTTTTTTAAACAAAAATATATATTATGTATATATTTTAAAATGTTGCAGAACCACCTTTAACAACATTTACATATGTTGCGCACAAGTAGTCACAATAAAAAATACGTTGAAAATTAACAAGCAGAAGTACAACCAAGTCATCCCTTTTATAGACCTTATAGACCACTTTCCTGGGGTAAACCATGCGACTTTTTTAGTCTAGGGATTAAAAATATATACACTTGAAGTTTTGCCTTTACCAAAGGAGCGGCTACTGCTCTTACTATAATTTGAACACAGCCCATCCCTATCCGGTGAATGTACGCATCCCTAAGCCATTCAGTAACTTTTCGGAACTTTAATAACGCGGGGTTGGTAGAAGCATTACTTAAGTCTAGAATTAAAGCTAAATGCTGAGAAATTGGAGAAATATTAGGCAGAACTTACTCATCGATACAGAGGGTAGTATCGAATTATGTTTCAACCAGTTCTATCTTGTTAAAACCCCATTAACATTTCTAGGACTTACTCGAACGCAGGATACGGAAACATACCATAACCATGGATAAAAATGACAGGAGAAAATATAATAAATGTTTTGCTTAAATGGTCCGTTTCTTAAAAATAATCCATGTTTTCATGTCCTTAAATTGCCGGCCAACAGCTTTTTAGGAGAGCTGTTTTGATTACACCAAAGCATAAAAATGCACTTCATTTTATTTGACAACTTCCAATTCCGGCACTAATGATGTAAATTTTCGCACTTTGAAAAAAAAAAAAACAGAAATAATAATGTTGTTGCATTGCCCACCCACAAGTTATGAAATGCATAAATGCTCATTATGCGGAGCTTTATATGAATAAAAAGTTTGACAGCTTTTTGTTTTTTTTTTTTTTATGAATGTAGGCGTACATATATGTTAGGTACATATCTACATATAGTTCTGAATATGTAAATGACCAATTAACGCAAACTTTTAACCATTAAAAAATGTTGTGTTTTAATCAAATTGTAACAAGCACACACTTTTCTACTAACTGAAAACATCTGCTGAGCTTAGAGAGCATAAAATTCCTACGCGAAAAAGATAAAATCTGTAAAAAATTCGAATTCTGGGAATTGCACAGAGCGTGCGTGCCAGTAGGCAATGATTGTGTCATGAAAAGTTAGATAGTGCCAGTTTTGTACTAAACTTTATTATGAGGTGTTGGTACTTTGTCAGAATCATAATACTACAGGAGGCGCGCAAAAATGTAGAAATCCATAGACACACTTGCGGCAGCGCCATGCATTCTGAAGGCCGAAACTATTAGCCCAGTTATGCGTACTTGCACTGTTATACCATTTTTACATAAAAATCAAAACCCAACAGAATTCTACATGTTAACCGCTTACACGCAAAGCCCGTTTAACAGATTCCTATGTGACAACTCTCATGCAAAGCTAAGTATGCATAACTGGGCTATATCGCGAAAGTCTCCTGTATTGATGAACAGGAGCGCATATAGGAGATGATTGGTGAGGTACATCTTCTGTCACGTAACCCAATCCGGGGCCTATATCTACGAAGACTGCATCTGAATCGGTTAATTACCAAATGAAATAAGTCAGATTTTTTTCGATACGAAAAATTTAATGCAATTCGGTTCGTGTAAAGTAGCTCTGTAGAACTGCATCAAACTTGCCATAACCGAAAAATGCTGACTTATTCTCTTTGGTAATTTACCGATTCATCTCAGAAACCGAGGACGGGTATGCCCATTACTGCCATTGACTTTTGGTTAAAACCATGTGAATAAATCGTGCAGGTGTTAGTCGCGGTAAAGCTGCTTCTGTGATATCTTCGATAAGATAGGTTTGTTGCTTAGGGAAAACTACGCCTGAGCTGAAAACCCTAAAAGTAATTTCCTTCACTTGTAAAGTCGATAAACTTAGTAAGAAGGACGGCTGCCTTTTGTGTGATTTATTTAATCCGATGTTGGAGAATATAACACCGTGCGACAGTCAATTTTACACACGAAAAAATCAATATATTCACAAAACTTGGGGCCAAATAAAGTAAAACTGCGTTTTTAGTTCTTCTATCTGACGTCAGCATTTTTTTTACAAGGACTTTGAAATCTTTAATTGTTTTGTATACAAGGGCGTAGCCAGCCTTTCACTTAGGGGGCAGGAGTTTATATAGAGGGTAAAAATGTTTTTAATTATTCTTTATTTTTTTTTGTGTACATAAATAGAAATTTTTGGGCTTAAGGAAGTTTTCTGGTATCCTTTACAACGATACCAATTTTTTAAAAATTGGTTTATAATTCTTTTGTTTAAAATATTTTACTTATAAAAAAGGTGTTTTCTTGATTTTAACTGGAAGAAAGTGACTGGCAACTTCAACTGAACCGAAATGTTTTACGAAAGTTTGTTAATTTTTTACTATTGAACAAAGCACGAGACTTGGATTTTTATGGTTTTTGTTAAAGCATACACTATAGTTTTATGAAAAATATTTGAAATGAAAAAATAATAACAATAAATAATAAAAACTGGTCGTATAGTTTTGATGAGCGCTATGTTTTTTTTACTTCGTGATTTAATTTACGAGCAAATATGTTACTCCTTCTAATAAAAAAATACTATATTTATTTAAAGGTGTGACATTAATATTTGCAAAGACACAAGATTTTCTTTTTGATTCGGCGAGACAATCAAATATACCCTACAGCCATTCCAAATCACTGCAATTGTGATTCTTGAAAATGTATCTATTAATAGAAGCTGGAAGCCTTTTCAATTATCTCGAGTATGGATCATGTATATACACCTTTTTGATTAGTTTTTATGTACACAAATTTATATATGAATTTTCGTCGAATTGCTATTGTAAACAATTTTTATTACAAAAGAAATGTAATCAAAATAAATCATTTCGCTGAGCTGCAGAACAATCGGATTTAACTACCTTTGTAATAGTAAACAAAATGTTTCGAAAAACCATAAATCTATTTTTGCTTTATGTACATAAGTACTTACATAGGCAGATGCCGGTCAAAGCAACTGGCTGCTTGTTAAAATTTTCTGCACATTTCTACGTTGAAAATTTGCTGCTTACTCGTTGCTGAATATGTGCGCATCTTAGATATTACTACCATAAGCGCGGGCGAGGATGTGGGTGTGTGTAAAAAAAAAAACAAATAATTGTGAGCAGACCAGAAGTTCATTTGCGTACGAGTATTTCTTCAGGCATCAGAAAACGTGTAAGACTAAGCAATGCAAACACTTGAATATTATTTTTATTGTCACCCACAGTCCAGGATTAAACAATCATAAATATTACGTGAGTGCGGCCGCGTGAAGTGTATCACGAAAATTTCGCCAAGTCACGGCTTTATGAGAAACGTATATTACTTAAAGGCACTCATAATGCTCACGTGGGGACACAAATATTTTGAAAAGAAAAATTTTATATTTGTCCATTGTTTTTTTTTTTTTTTTAACGACCACAAGCAAAAGCTATGTATGCACATATGTATATGTGTGTAGAAAGTGACTAAGCATGCCAATATGGAATGATTTTTTAGCTTATCAGAAAGTTTAACAAAACTGTTTACAAATGTATTCATGAAAAATATTTAGAAACGAAAACTATTTAAATTTTATACGCTGTTGTATGTTTTGGACAATTAAAATTAAACAAAAAGTATGTTAATCTAGCATGCATTTTTTAAAACTTATTCTTCTTCTTTGCCGAGTCCAAAAAGCATGCCAGTCGTTTATGTTCTGCGCCAACTGACGCCAATTGGAAATGCCAAGTGAAGCTAAGCACTTTTCCACCCAGTATTTCCGACGCATAAGAGACTTTCTTTCTGCGTTGAATAAATACTTTAAGGGTTGGAGCATTTCGGTTCATTCGCACGATCTGACCCAGCCAGCGGTGAAGCTGTGTTTAATTTCATCGTATCGTTTCATCATCCCATACTCCAAAGACCGCTTCATCGGATGTTTTCATTGTCAATGAATGAGTTGCCGCATTAGTTTTGAGGGGATACCAAAATTCACTCTTCCGGATGCGGCTTAAAATCGTCAAATAAATGGTGTGCATCGATTACCTTCTCGCCGGTCTACATATTTCAAGATATATCTTGAATTTACTGGGCCTTATACCATACTGATAGGGTGTGGTGGGCATTAACCTTTGCTTTGGAAAGCATTTGTCCGACGATATTCTGTATAAGAGTTGATAACTAAGCTGGCAGGACGTCGGTTAAAGTAGCTTTGTTTTGGTGTTTCAGCCGCAAAATTGGTATTCGTACCTTTTCATATTTAGGCGGGTGGATATCGACGCTGCCGTCATTGATGGGGCGCTCTGGCTTATCTCCTCGACTGCCTTCAGTGTTGTTACATTCAAAAGTTTTCATGATAAAAATTTCGGACGTTTTTACTTTCCAACATCATATCAAGCTTTCGCAATCACGTTTTTCGACCTCATTATTTTTATTGCGAATAACACGCATCACATACTTCTTCAGCTCCTATAACTGGTGGCCCTGTAGGCGGTATATTTTTCTCTCCTGCTTCGTGATATTCTTCACTATAGCAGCTGTACTTTCGTAAGTCGAGTGGCGAATAAACTGGCCAAGTTTACGACATTGAGCTTCCCTTGCGTGGTTGGGTGGACATGTCTTTGCCACACAGTGGCGTGCGCGTATCTTGGCGACAATAAGGTACGGAGTGCGCGCACATTCACAATACATACCACCGTCTATCACATCATAATCGTTGTCGGTTACCATTTTTAGATCCGCAGTCGGCCATATAGCCTAATAAATTATTTTATGCTGGAACCTAAAGCTGCCTTTATATGAGTTGACTTTCTGTCTACTTTGAGGCAAGCGATTCTTAAATTATCATTTACATGAGCGTTTTTGCTCTAGCGATGTTGAATTGCCTCGAAAATCGCCTTAATCCTGCAGATCAGTCTGTTTCGGGTATGCCGAAGTTGATCAGCCTTAGTCAATTATCAGACTTTTAGCCATGATGACGGAATTTTACTACGGCGGATCCATAGATCCCTTCCTTTGCCACCCTGACATTGAAGTCTGAAGTAGGTAATTTAGATGAACTTTTGGGTCGGGGTGTGTGCGCGAGTAAACGGGATGTTGAAGAATCTGGCTTTGGGAGGATAGGACGCTGCTAACTTTAGTGAATCATTAAAAGTGCATGTGGGAGTGGCACCACCGAAGCTCCCACTTTGTCTGCCATAACCTATGGCTCCATACGGAAATTTTCTTCGCGAAGGAGGATTCGAACATGCAAAGTTCTGTTTTGCACGCTGGTTCTCAATAGTGGCGTTGTCAAAATCATAGTTTTACTCAAAAATTAATTCTGGCCAAGTTTTTAAAACTTTTATTCTATTTACTTATTTGAATATTTACAGATATTTATATTCATGCTTTATATACAGGGGCGGCGGATGACGTGGGTATGGTGGTTAGTGGTAGGTAAACATTTAATATCCAATCAAGACCTTTGCTCCCACCACAAACAACCGATTCAGCCATCTGTCTCTGGCTCTTTGGGCTTCGTCCGTGCCACCCCCGCTTTTGCCATCAGATACGCATCCATCCAACACACTATTTGTGGTCAACATGACGCCACTGTTGGTCATTATAATTGAGTTTTCGGCAAACGAGTGATGTGATGAGTTCTTGCACTGAAATAAACCACCACGCCATTGTGTTGCCTTTCAAGGTATCGATAAAGGCGCGTCGAAAGCCGGCGGTCATCAAACAGTAGGTAATTGGATTGCAACAGCTGCTAAAGTAGGCGACCAATTGAAAAAAAAAACGAAATCAACGCAAAGCTCACATAGTTATTTGTGGATTGCTGGGCCCACTATGAACATTGCAACCTTGTTTACAACATATGTACATATAACGGTGTTCAGCTGAAGAACAATAACTCCCACATAGGCACAAATAGCATTTTCCGTTGTTGTGTTGGATTTGCGTACGGCGAGGAAATCTGGCAAAATAAACAAATGGAAAGAAAGCTATTAATAAAACAAATTGTCGTGTAGCTGGAGTGCAATAAATCACTATTTAAAAGCTATTAGCGTGCTACGTTAAATTTAAAGCAAATGGTTGGCAAAATGCCGCTTTATGGCGTGCTGCGCCATTAGATTATGGCGTTACTAGTATTTAAAACCGCGTGCGGTTAAAACGCCAAAATTTAATTTAACTTTTAACACAGGTGGGCAGGACTGTACGTCAGAATTTTAGGCGGTTAGTGTATCAGATTTCATTAAAATCCGTGCATCTGTTCCTGAGTGAAGAGATATCTCGCGTGGTCTCGGTTTTCTTTCAAATTTAATATCACCCTTTACCACTAAAAATGTAAATTAAAAAAAAAAACATTATTGCGCATCTACAGGTCAAGCTTTTTAATTTTAAAGCTCGAATTCGAAAAAGCGGTGCAGATCGGAATACCTTCACAAAAAATGCCTTCGCGTATTATATATACTTATTTAGTAAGATATGTAGATATGACTTTTCTAAAAGCTGGCAACACTAATAACAACCTGTTTACAAAAACAAATTCCGTTTATGTATGTAGGTGAAGATTTACAAAATGAAACATCGCTCGTCTTTTCAGCAAAGATTTTCCATATTTACTAAATTTTATGTTTTTTTTTTACACTGAAATTGCCAATTTAATTGAAATTCGATACATTGATCACGTTCTTGAACCTCGAGAAAAAAAGCAACTTTTTTAAATAAAATTTATAAATTTCGGTGGCATAATTTATTACCTTTTTTTGTTATATTTGAAATCATTAAACCGAACCACATGCGCGCCTTAAGCGATTACACTCATTTGTATGAACACATGTACATATTAACAATGTATGTACCAATTGAAAGCTGCAGGATAGCAATGAGCCCTTTTATTCGGCATATTAACGTTTACCTCAACCAATGAAGCGGTAGATTTCGTGTAACCGCAGACTTGGTGTTTTTGATATTGATTTACTTCGCATATCCTGCTCTATACACACATACATACATATGAATTTATATAATTGTTGCTATTGGCTTTAATGACGCTGTTGGTACAACTTGAAACATTACTGCAAATTTATCTCAGCCATCGCAATTAATGACGATGTGCTGCACCCAATCTCCCATTCTGATCATTGTTATTTACCTATTGTGATTTACTGATTTCATCGAGCCGGCAATACAAATGACGCCATTCGCATTTCGTCGTGAGTAGTTTGTGTCTAAAATTCACTACTGTTGTCGGCATCGAATACGTTGGAACGTTGTCATCAAAAAGTGTAAAAAGCCTGAAATAAAAAAGAATAAATAAATGGAAAAACCTATGTTTGTATGTAGAGAGTTAAAATAAATGGCGGTTGCATT
Source organism: Rhagoletis pomonella (assembly GCF_013731165.1). Lineage (NCBI taxonomy): Eukaryota > Metazoa > Arthropoda > Insecta > Diptera > Tephritidae > Rhagoletis > Rhagoletis pomonella. Next base: position 7,454 of record NW_023461908.1, read on the forward strand.
TTTTCGTTGCCATTCTTTAGCGCAACGAATCGTACATATTTACTTATGTATATCGGTTAATTCTGATGCAGGATGGTAGTAATTGAATTTTGGTTGAATTTTTTTTTGTGAGGAAAATCATTGATTTACATAACTAACGTAACATTTTTTTAAATCAAAATTTTTATTTTTATTAAATTCATAATTTTTGATTGTTATACCATCCTGTTTTACTGTAAATATCCACAGTGCTACACATGCTAACTGGCAGAAAACACAATCCAAAAAACTGTTACTCAACACGATCTGTATGCCTTTTTTCCTTGATCAGGTCATCTTCTCAAGATATATAGGTACTTTTATTTTTATGAAAAAAAAAAATTCAAACTAATTCTAATAAAAATCAAGCCACCAACGATAAAAAACGATGGATAACTTGTTTAAGTTATAATGGCAAAATGAATATGTTCAATAATTTTTTGTATGAAATAGGAGCAGGAAATAATGTTACAGCATAATTTTTTTTTCATTCGAAATTCAGATTTAAGGAATGTTTCCAGCTCTAAAGAAAAACGAAAAATTCGTACAAAATCACGCATGAGAAATTGTAAAGACATTTTCTGCTATCAAATCAGTTTGAAGCTCTCAAGAAAAAAATGCTCGCATATTTATTTCTTCAAGAATATTTACAGCAAAAGCAAAGTACCTTTTCAAGCAACGGAAATAATGAAACATATTTCTTTGTGATTTTTCTTGACAGCTGGATTCTACGCCTTAAAATGAAAATATCTTAGGCAACTGAATATACGACCCAAAATTAGGTTTACTTAAAAATTTAAGGAATGTATAAAAACATATTATTTGAACAATAAAATCTAAAAATAAAAAATAAAAAAATAAAAAAAAACTATGTACATCTTTCTTGTTAGAAGAATATGGCCCAATTTCGCCGGTTCCGACAAGTGATTAATACGTTTTAGTAAAAAGGCAAGCGCTTACCAAATTTCATTAGGGGATATACAAACGGACAGAAAGGGGAAGACAAAGATGGCTAAATCGACCCAACACGACTTTCTGGCCATTTTGGTAAACTTTTTGTGAGTAAATTTCTCCTTCTTCTGCTACTTAAAAACATCGGAGCAAAAAAACTGTGTCTTACTAAGCGTCATGCTTGTCGAGTAGACCTGATAAAATGTTTCCTGGTGATATGGCATTGAAAATATCAGCGATAGGTAACAGATGACTTTCCATGTCATAAGTGTCGGTTTCCAACTTGGTTATCCTTCAAGCTGAAAATAAATTCTTGCGGCTGAAAATACAAATTCACTTTACAAGCAAACAACTGACAGCCGCGCCCATACCGCGCTCAATGCAACTAACCTCTTGGACAGGAAATAAAAACAAAAAATGCGAAGACTGAATGTGTTGCACTTGCATATCCACATCTGTATATACATATGTACAGTCAACAATTTGATTAATTCAATTTCATTTAAGCCGCAAGTGCAAAATTTAATTAAAAGTACATAATCGGCTGTTCACGCGAATTATTCCATTGCAAATGTTGTAAAGTTGATATCGCAATTAACGCTTTTTATTATTTTTTTCTCTTTTTTGGTGCACACGCCTTAAAATAACGTAATTACTCGGAATTAGCGCTACTTTCAATAGATTAAGGACACTTATAAAGGAGATGTGGAGTGAAAATCACAGCGAACGTTAGCTGTCCCTGAATGGTATTTATATAAGTGTGAATGTTGGTTTTTGCCAGAAGTTTTGCTTTTCATTTTACAATTTACAAACATACACCTGTGTGCCTTTATTTGTCTGCATGCATATAAATAAGTATGTATGTAAGTATGTATACATACCTATTTAGATATATTGTTGCATTGTTGGCTTTTGCGTTGTGTGTTCCTTGTGTTAGGGAAATGGAATTAGCGGTATTGCAACGGAATGCTCACCACACTTAGCCCTCATTACGAATACCGCAGAGGCTTTTCACCGACTTTCCTCTGCTTACGAACACAGACGCTTATATGGTTGTATGTATGTACATTGACATTTTTTAAACTATGACACGAGGTATTAACAGCAGCAGTCCTTGCATGCTAGGGATGCCCGATAGCGATAGGATACTTAATTTATATCGATATCACGAGTTGCGATACGATATCGATACAATATTTTTTTTCGATATCTGAAATATCGTAAACTTTTCTCCACGTACTCTGATCTTCTGAATTGAAAATAAAATGGAAATGGAAAAATTTTTCGTTCTCGCAAAACCACTTTTGCCTGCCATAGTAACCATGACAAATAAGAATTCATAAAAATCAGGGACCGAACATAACAGTTATTGAGGAAAACTCTCATGGAAAAATTCACTATGAAGGAAATGTTCTACAAATAAGTGATACATACCAATCGATTTGTTTTTCCACCGAGACTCAAATTTGAAAATACATTTTTATTTGCAATTTTTATGCAAAATTAAAAAAAAATAACAATTATTTTTGATTTTTATATTATACGTCTTAGATAACAGTTATTGAAGACTTTTATTTATAAAAGTCATCAATATAAATCAGTCACCGACTTTTATTTTTTAAATCATTCGTATAAAAGTCATTAACATTTTTCGCAGTTAAAAAGGTGTTGGGGAAACAAAAGTTTACTACGACTTATATAAATGACTTTTATAAGTATGATTTATAAAATAAAGCTCAGTGATTGATTTTTATTTATGACTTTTAAAAATAAAAGCCGTCGATAACTGTTGTCTAAGACTTATAATTTAAAAAATCAAAAATAACTGTTATTTGCAAATTATTTAGATGAAAATTAAAAATAATTGTTAATTTGGATTTATAAAATAAAAGTCAGAAATAACGGTTATTTAAGAGTAATTAAATAATTCGATCATCGATTATTCGATTATCGGTGATATTGCGAGTGTCGAGTACTCTCTCGGCTAACGACTGTGAATTATTTTTGATCGCTAATCATTCTACTGCCTGGTTTTAATCATAACATACCAAAACCGAATTGAATTTAAAAAAGTGATAACAAAATGGTTAAAGAGTTATTTTCATTGAAAGTGCTAAACATTTTTATATTATTTGTATCTGAATTACAGAAACAAAGTTGTAAGTTATAAAAAGCAACTTGGGCGGTTGGTCCAGCTAATGCAGGAGAATCAGGATCGCATGCCCTGATATAGGTTTGGATAGATTTAAAAAGTAAGACCAGAAAGGAAGTATCCGAAAATAGAGCCGAATTTCGGGCAACAGGTGAAGGTTCTAATACTCTGGATATCCTTACACCGCTGGTTTGTTTGTGTCAACCCGCCAGGCCAAGATCCTGGAAGCAGTAATTCAGCACGACAATTGGAGGTAGTCAGTGACCAGGAGGCTATTAATTTTATTTAAATAACTATTGAAGACTATGAAGTGCAAGAAAATCAGGGCTGTAGCATCCTCCATACAAACGAAATTATTTTCTGGAAGTAGTACTTGTGGTACAGGATTGCAACTTGATACGGAGATATTCAATTCCATACTCATGGAGCAAAATGGGCGTTATTGGAGAAGGGGGCGCGGCACGTCCCATCCAAACGGAATTTTTCATACTACATACTTCTGGGAGTATTTGTTGTAGAGTAGTGGTGAGAAGATGACAACTGAGGTCTAAGAAGGTTGTAGTTTGAAAGAGTTTTATAGTTTTGAAGAGAGTTGCCACCTGTTTGATGAGTTAAATTCAAATTATTTTATAAGTTAAATGAATTATTAAAATATGGCTTTATTGCTGAACTAAAATAGAAAGGTTGCTAACTCTTTAAAGGCCAAATTATTTAATTAAAATATGTATCAAAATATGGTTGCCAGAGAAAAGAGGTTTTAGAAAGTTGTAGTTTGAAAATATTTTGAAGAGGGTGGCCAGCTGTTTAACGAGTTAAATTCCAATTATTTAGGATTATTGAAATATGGCTACCAATCGGAATAGGTTTGAAAAGGTCTTATTTAAATACATCAAGTAAGGTTACCCCCGGGTTGAAAAATTAAATTGAACTTGAAGTTAGGGAATTTATTTAAATATATGGGTCACACAAAAAACGTTTAAGAAGGTTTTAGTTTGCAAATATTTTGAAGGAGATTAGGGAAAATGCATGTACATGTCACCATTAATTACGATTTAATTCACCTCCCCCGAAAAAAAATTTTTTCAGATTCCGGAACCGATGTCCAGAAAATACCTAAATTAGGTTACTAACACTTTTCTACTCTACATCTTTCTTAAATTTCATAATAAATAGTCTTGCATGCATATATATTAAAACATATATGTATAGCAAACACACTCAAACAATGCAGTTTCCATTATTTAAGGTTTTAATGTGCTGCTTAAGTACGGCATAATAACGAAGAACTTCAGAAAGTTGCAGCTAAACTTTACCACAAAGTTTCATTGAATATTCAGACTGCGAGCTTAAGGGCATTTTAAATTGTTTTACCTACTCTTGCTTATACGCGTACTTAGATACATACATACTTATACATATGTATACACATGGGCATTTCCTACGTTACCGACGTTCCTTGCGAATAAACTTTTTTCCATCATAAAAACAATAGTAGGCCTTGGATCAGAAAATTGTTTTTTCTATGGAAACTTTTCATCGAAAAGCCACCATTGTCATTCATTCAATACAAGTGAAATTAAACAATAAACAACATTTACCACCACAGTAGTTTTATCTTTCTAAAGGTGTTCAGCTGTTGTCAAAAGAAGGGTAAGCGTTTTTCGGATGTTCCGGTTGGAACGTAATTTATTTTTTTTTTTCATGTAAAATCTTCGTAATATTCACAAAGATTTTTAAAAAGAGTTCGTTTTGCAAAAATGGGAAAGGTTTCGATTTGTATTGTAGAAATTTTAAAGCAAAACGACTTTCGAAACTACTTTTTATACTCATTTCTTAAAACTAAGTAAAAATTCTCATTTTTGCATTGACCACATTTAAACCAAGTTTAGCAAGTGATCAAAGCAGAATAAATTTTTGTGATATCATTACTTACTGCCGAAATTCCATAGGCTTGCTAGTATTTTTAAATTTATTTATATTACAGTTGTGATATCAGTGGCAAAAATTCGTCGATGAATTTTTTGATTCGATGCATCGAAAAGTGCATCGATATTTTTCGATACATTGATGCATCGATTTGCATAGGATTTTTTTCAGATATTATTTCACAGCAAAATATGTTACAGGGAAAATTGTTCAAAATTACAAATTAATTACTGCAAAACATAACTATGTTTCTAACGGAATATTTTAAAGCAATTTAAATTCTTTGGCCAAACTCACTCCTCTTTTTTGCGCAGTTGAAAAACTGAAATGGCAAAACAACAGCAAAATCACGAAGCATAACAAAATCTGAAAACATAAAAACTGTCCTTTGAAAAGGAAAATAGTAAGCTTAATATTAACCTCGTCCTTAGTCTCAGTCTTCATAGTCGACTTTGTCTTCTTACTCGTATTCAACTTAGTCTTTACTTTCGTTAACGTATTCGTTCTCGCTTTCTTATTCCTCCTTTTATTTGTCTTCGTATTACACTTGACATTGGTTTTTGTATACATGTTCATAATAGTTTTTTTATTCGTCCTTTTATTTGTCTTCGGTTAGTCTTCGCATTAATTTTTAGCTCGTAGTCGTCTTCGGGTTCATATTTATGTTCGTCTTCATATTGGTTCTTCTTGATTTTCATATCCGTCTTCGTCTTTGTCGTCGTATTCGTCTCTGTACTCTTGTTCGTCTTTGTGCTCGTCTTTAGTTGGCCTTCAAATTCCTTTTCGTATTTTTGAATTCGTATTAAAATTGGCTCTTCGCCTTCGTGCACGTATTCGAAGCAAAAAATAAAAAAAACGCAAAAACCAACCAATTTTGAAATCATGAAAACTCTCAGTACCTTTCAGCACTGGTAGGACCGTCAACTGACGACGGACAAAATTCATGTTAGCCTATTATTAGTTTCTATTATATAGATAAGCAGTATTAAAAAAAAAAACACAAAATTCAATCACTAAATTCAGCAGAATCCGAAATGAAAAACAAGCACATGTAAAGGTGCTCCTTTCAAAAAAATATTAGCAAAGAAACAAAAAAGAAAAACTTAAATACAAAGAAGCAAAAGAAAATGTGAAAATAATACATCGCTAGCTAACCAAATAAAACACAAATTGAAAACTTGCAACAGCAACTACGCGAAATTACGCAAATTTCGATCAATTTGGAAGCCATAAAAACTGTCGTCATCGACCTTTCCAATGCTGTTTTTCGTTTCAAGGACAGCAGAAACGCAGTTAGGATACCTGAAAGACGAACTAATAACACCTTTTGAAAATTGAATCGCAACAAAAATTTTGTTCCTGCTTACATACATACATATATACGTACATGTTCTTTACATTTTGATTTTGTAATGAAACTACTATCCGCACATGACACCTATTTTTAATATTTATTTATTTTCATTACTACAGCTCTCTGTTAAAATTGTATACTCGCTGGGTGCAAATAGAAAAATATTGTCATTGTCTTTGAAATTTTCAAAGGATGTTGTTAGTTCGCCTTTCAGTTTTTTTCATGGTATCTTGCTAAATGTTTTTTTTAATCTAACAATTTATTATTTATTATTTATTATGATTATTTTTATTATTATTATTGTCACTATTATTATGACTATTAATTATTATTTTTTATTATTTTTCTTTTAAATCTAACAATTTATTCATTTAACAATTAATTTTATTTTTCATTTAATTTTAGTTTTTTTTTACAAAGATATGTCTTACTCATTAACAAAAATGCTTCAAACATTGTGCAATATTTAAAAAAACTTAGCAAACTTTCGTAAAAGTTAAAAGCTTTTTAGACAGATTTCTTGGAAAGAGTTTGAGTATACAGTTTCGTGGCCCATTAAATTTTATTAAAATAAAGTGCAAGTAGCTAGGACTTACCGTCGATTTTTGGCATTTTTTTGTTGAAAAAAAAAAAAAAATAAATAAAAAATCATCTTTGTATGGAAGCAAAAAAAATTGCCAAAATCAACTGTAAGTCCTGGACGTATTCAAATCCGATTTTTGTTGTTAAAATACAAAACAAATTTTCCGACCATGGTTTCTTCTATATTTTCTCTTAGAATTATCTGCATAATTAGGAAATAACATGCGATTTATTAAAATCAAAATTAACCCAGCCTAAGGTACATATCTAATACATATGTAAGTTAATATTAAGCGCTGCGAAGTTTGTTCTATCTTTTCCAAATTGGATTCGTGCCTTGGCACTCATATCACTGTTGACAGTTATAATTTTCAGAAGGTAGAGAATTTCGTTTATTTGGGAACCGGCATTAACATCGATAATAACGCTATTTTGAACTCAGTAGACAATTGGGAAATAAAGTCATCTCTCGAGAGAAACGAGCGGCGTGCTTTTTTGAACTCGGCCAAAATCGCTTAGGCGGTTACAGCGCTAAATAAGAAGAAGAAGAAGCCAATATTGTTGGGCCGAGCTTTTTCACCAATTTATGGTTTGCGTCTTGATGTTGGTACATAAAGGGGCCCCGTCTCCGGACGGCGAATTGATTCTATGAGAAGCCTTTTTTCAAGGCAGGAATACACTCGGAGATTTGCCTTTGCCTGCCGAGGGGCGACTGCTGCTAGAAAAAACTCTTTCCAATTTAGATGCGGCCCAGATCAGGGCTCGAACACAGGTCCTATGACAGAACAAATACATATGCATTTTACCGCTGTCAATTTGTCTCACAATATAAATTTAGCTATAAATAAAGTTACGTACGTATATATTTATATTGGTATGTACCTATAGGCATACAAGCCTGTTAAATCAACACAATGACCCCGTTGATTAACCGATAAAACGTGATGCTTTATCTCCATAACATTTTCTTGCCATTGACAGCTAAGTTTATTGGTCGACGAAAAAATACTTACATATGTACATACTTATAATACGAATAGTGTAATCCCCAGTGATGTTATCTCAGCGCTTCGTAAATAGAAATGCATACAACGAATATAAAAGTAAACAGCAAATCTATTAAGAAGAATTGTGTTAGCTTGCAAAAAAGTTCACCGCAAATAAAGTGGCGTTTCCTGGCAATCAGCGTATCTGGCATACAGAGCGACATTGTGGAAATTATCAAGTACAGTAAAAGGAGATCTGGTTTTCGGCGCCACCACCAGTGCAGTGCTATTAGCCGCTTTTGCGTTGTGTTAATCTTAAAGAAAATAATAAAGAAAATATCGGTATTAAAAAAATATTGAAGGGTGCAATAATTTAATTTGACAGCTAACATGAATTGACGGTATGGAATTAATCAACGACGGTATGTATGCCAGCGTTTGTTTAAATTTATTGACCCATAGACGTAGGCGTAAATTAAAACTCATTCTTGTTAAAATAAAGTTTTAAGTTTAAAACATATTTTTAAGTGGTGTCAATCATAGACATCTTAGGAACAGCTTTTTGTTAAGATGAGAGAGAACCGAGCTATCCATATGAAGAGAAAAAGTTTACTCGGCAATATAAAGAAATATGACTACTTTAATTAGTTCACCCTGTGTCCGCTGCAAGATTGCGAATTTAGCAAGCCGGGAAGCCATGGGTTCGAATCCCACTGGCAGGAAAAATGTTTTTAACATATTTTATATACAAAGGAAATATGCGCTATATATTTTAGCGTTGTGTTTTCGTTTTCATAATTTATCTGTTATATAATTCTTATATTTATAATTAACGTCTGCCTATCACGTTAATTAATTAATTTATGTTTCATCTGTTTCTGTAGGCATCTTTTAAGATTTGATATAAGAGTATTTTTTAGCTAAGGTGAAATACTCCTTATGGGGCAATGTTGGAGTAGTCCCCTTTTATGCCATTAGTAGGAATATGGGAGCATAAGAGCGTTCTTTTATACCTAGTAATACATATAAGGAATCGTAAACTCGCAACAGATTTCTAGGAATGGATGGGATTTATGTCAATGTGCGTGTGTTATTAAATTAAGTTAAACTCAGAGAAATAATTTGACTAGCTGCCGAATTTACATATGACACCGTGCGACAGTAAATTTTACACACAAGAAAATCAATATACTCGCGACACTAGGAGCCAAATATAGTAGTTATAACTACGGTTTTATAAAAAATAGTGATTAATTCAAAAAATTATTTAAAAAATTCTGTACAATGTAGAGTATAAATATGGGTACCAAATAGAAAGAAAAATTGAATTGATTGATTTTCTTTGTGCATAATGACTGTATTGAAAATGTATTGAAAATGTCTTTTTAAAATTTTATTCTTGAATAGCCTTGAAAACAAGCAAACATTTATTTTTGAAAAAAAAAATGATGTTCAAGACTTGTAGCTGGTAAAAGTTAATCTTTACTTGAATTTGGTCTGGTTTGGCTTTTTTACTTTACTCAACATTTATTTTTCATGAATATGTAATCATTTTTATTTACAATTTTAATTTTTAAAATTTTTTAGGTTTCTATTACTTTAAAAGCTAATGATCATTTGAATTGTTATCGATAATTTTTTCAACTGAGTGTCGCACGTTGATAAATATTTAATTAAATTTGAATTATTTGCATTTAAACGCAATGAATTTGTTACAATTATATCGAACCCTAGCTGCCAACAAAGGTAAGCGAAATTTCTTCAAAAAGAAAATTTTGAAAAAAGTGTCGCTGTATGGTTATATATGTATTTGTACCAGTTTACGCTGCTTGGTTTCGGTTGTACACGGCGTATGATAAACATCAAACTTTTGTAATGAAACGCTTCGGTAACTACTATACATATATTCATAGGCGCTGTGTTTTTTCTCGTGCTATGATGCTTGGTAACAGGGTTTTACTCGATATGCATTTGCATATGTAAATGCTACTTTTTTGTATGTACATACTCGTACATGTGTACCATATATTAGGATGTACCTGAAAAGTAGCATTTATGAGTATATGGAAATACACATCGTTAAAAAAATGTTTTAATTGACTGTAGTTCCCTAACTTGATGTTATTTAACTTTTTAAACTAGCTTAAAATAGGATTAAAGTAATTGGCACGTAGTCATAGTCAAAATAAAGTCCACTGAAAAGTTAATTGTAGTTATTTTTTACAGGCATCCCATTGGTAGAGGGCTTCGGGTGTACGAATTTGTTGTAACATCAGGAGTTGAAGACTTGCTCTAGCTGCTAGTCTCTTAAAATTTCCTCCATTCACATCGCTGCAACAAAGTTCAATTCTGCCATTTCCTTGAAGGGATTTTCATGATTTCAGGCCTTTAGTAAAGTTAATATGACTTATTCATATTGTTTTTGTTTTTTACACACCTTTCCTCTTTCAAAAATATACAATTTCATAAAATTTCAATGTCTATTTAACATATTGCTTGAGCGTTAGACGATCTAGAGTCCATATCCATAATTAGCCAGCCCATTACGCCCATTTGGGTACTTAAAGTTGATATTATAGACAATATTTTTATATAAAAATACAAATTTTTAAAAATGCTATAATCAAAAAAAAAAAAAATTAAAAACAAAAATGTTTACTTAATTTATTTTCGTTTTTCATACGTTGCACATTATTGTAAAAAATGTACAATTAAAGCCCATAATAAGACGGAAGAAATACTTTTTTTTTGATTAAGTTGCGTTAAAAGGTTTCCAAGATGCAGCACTTTAAAGAAAGGTATGTATGACGTCGTCATAAAATTTAAGTCCCGTGTAAATAGGCGACCCTACGTCATATCGGCAAAATATGCTGCATGTATATTCATGTCACCTAGACCTTCAATCTCATCAACTTTCATCCAAATCCTTAAAGGTCGCGCACAGAGGTGACAGGAAATGCCTCATAAACAAATTTTGTACAAACCCTCAGGCTTGGAAAAATGATTTTTTACAAATCTTTCAACTCGTAACAAAACTAAACTACGAATCTTTTGTTGCAGGTGTGTGAGTATTTAAAATGAACTATAAAAAAATTTATTGATTTTGGTTTGCTGGGTTGGAGCCGCTTCGGCCGATGTAGTAAAAAGGCGAAATGTTTATATTTTTCATTTGTCCCTCCTACGCGCTTCCACACTCTTCAGGGAGTATGTATACATAACAATTATTACATACACACATAATAGTACTTGAAAGTAAAATTAAATATTGACACGAATTTTACATTAATTTGATTTGCACAGCTTGAAAATAATACAACAACATGGTTACATGAAAATGCGTAACAATTTCTTTTTTATGAAATATGACTAGGAAAAAATGTTACTCACACGCCATGTGTGAACTATTAATGAAATCATATTTAAAAAAAAATTATTACGCATTTTTTCGTTTGACCATTTGCATCTTTATATATAAAAAAATTTTTTTCTTTGATAGCTTGATGTTTTTGTAAAAGCACAGGCTTTAACACAAAAAAAAGGAAAACAATTTACAAACAATTTTTTATTTTTAAAGTTATCCCCTGTTAAATTTGCATATTTTTCATTCACACACTTACCTTGCTAATATGGCCTAAATAATTATTTTGGTATGAGGCTTTCGCCATTATGTTTGTGATGTATAAATGTTCGGAAAGCATATATCGCCGCTACCATGTCGAACTATCCATTGTGCAAAAATGCTTTTTCAATTACGATACCTTGCGCACGCGCTTAGAATGATACGCAAGTAGGCGAATCGTAAAATTTCGAGTCTTCTTAGAAGCAGAGGATACTGGCTTAAAAAAATTGGCGAATCCCATACTTTTCCCTAATGACAACAACGTTTTTTACAACAGTTTTTTTGCTCTTCTGAAGACTATCCATTTTCACATTCCATAGCTCGACATCTTATTTCATTTTATTGGATTTTTGAATTAGAAAACCCGATTTTTTTTTAACCGACTTCACACAAGGAGGAAGGTTATCAATTCGTCGGAATTTTTTTATATTTTTTTTATGTACATATGTTACCGCATAACTTTGGAACACGTTAACCGATTTCTATAATTATTTTTTTAAAGGAAAGGTGTTACCTCACAGGTGGTTTAAATCCGATCATTGGATCATGAAGAAATTAACGATAATCTTAAATTTTTATATGAGAATTGAAGTCGTTTTTCTTGCTTAAAAATTACTTGTTATTTTCCATCTCAAAAATGCGCTATTGCGGGGCGTACGTAATTAATCGTTTTAAACGTTAATTTGTTGTATAGCAACCACATTGTTTTACTGAAAGAAATTTGACCTTAGTTATCGAAAAACCCCCTTACACGAAATTTCGAAATTAGTAAAAAATGATAATTTCAAGTGCCGGTAGCGACCTCTAAACTCAAGTTTTTCAAGCCCATCTTGAAGCAGGCACCTCCTTTTGTATCAAATATACGAAATCTCGGTACTTATCGGAGATACGAAGGAGGAGGTTATCAATTTGGCTGAATATTTTTTTTTATGTATATTACCGCATAACTTTGGACGACGTTAACCGATTTCGATAAATTTTTTCTCAGCGCAAAGGTGGTAACTTAAGGGTGGTCCCGTACTTATTTTGTTTAGGTACGATTATTGGATCTTAAAAAAATAACCATACACCAAAATTTGTATATGAGGATTGAGGTCGGTTGTGTTTTTTGCTTAAAATTTTTTTATTTTTTTTAAACAGTCTACATATGTATGTATGTATGTGTTTGTATAAAGAAAAAAAAACGTCTAACCAACATTTTATTTAAAAAAATGTACGCATGGCTGTGCTCTGATGTTTGGTATTAAATTCGTTAAATTTAGTGGCTTTGCGGCGGAATAAATGTTTAGTGGATACCAAATATGTTCATATTGCAAAAAAATGAGTTTAAAATCTTTACCCATTAAGGGGCAATGTGCAGTGCGATAATACCAACCAGTAATTTTTTACGGATCAAGTTGATTAAAAAAAATGTTCTTCGCACGGCAAATGGGAATGCGTCATGCGCGTTGGAGACGGAAATTAGGCCGTCATGCTCGACTTGTTAGAGGTGCGCACTACCACTCGGTAGGTTCAGGATTCGATACCTGCTGCCATACACATAAAATAAAGTATTTTTCCTAAGAGTGGTCAGCCCTTGGTAGGCAAAGGCAAACCTCCGAGCCATGAAAAAAAACAACGTTCTCAATAAAACCAGCTGTTGCTTGGAGGCATCAAACATCGGAGGAGAAGCTCGGCCAAACCTTAGAACAAGAATAGAAAAAAAATTTGTTTAACAGCACTTTTGCACTCACCTTAATTTTCGAGCCATAAAAAGATTTTGCAAAATTGCATACGCTTTAATTAGGTTCCGAATATAACATCCCATTCCATGCTGGGCTTTTATTTTACCCATATTCTTTCAAATATTTTATATTACACTCCGCTAATTTTATTCAAACACACTCATTGTTGAACATTTATATTTTTTATTAGCTCTCTTTTTTTAATTTTACCATACCACATTTTCTTATTAATTATAGTCGTATTAAGATTGCTAAACACTTGCCAACTTACTACTAAAGTATTGACATTAGCACCGGAGCTTCTATTTAATTGTGTATTATGTAGGTCATAGGTATTGTTGTGTTAGCACTTCTGAAATAATCGAAAAATCTACGTAATTCACTTTTTCAAGCAATTGCTATTCACATGACCGCAACCATTCAAGTTAACGCGCCACAGGGGACTGAATATGTCTTCGTTTTGGTAACTAAGTACGTTAGAACTCGCAAAGCGATAAGCGCGGTAACAGCAGCAACATCCTGCGTGTTTTTGCTTTTGGTTTCGTAACTTCTGCATGGTAAAAGCGGGTGTCATTTGAATGGTAAGGACGAGAAATGTATTAATCAGTCCTATTACAATAGCAACTGTTGTTTGAGCTTTCCACCACGTGGTTAGGTGGGAATAACTTTAGTTCAAGTAATATTGGTGTCTTTGCTAAACGGAAGTACCTAGCATAACAGTCTATCGGTTAAATGTTCAACTCTGTAATTGTAGATAAATATAGGAATTTTATAGAGATAGCGTACACTTTTATAGGAATTTCAGAAACTTAGTACAAACCATGAACTATGTAACATGCATATAACATTTGGGTCTGGTGCATGGATTGTCCCAAAAGCTTTATGATAAAATTTTCATAGAATGTTAGCAGTAGTTTTATAAGAAAAATTAACATTTGGCAAACTACAAGCACTGCAGGAAACAAAAAAATATGTAAATGTTCATTTCGCCAAAACAATTTTGCTACAGCGCACAGTGCGATATTTCGACAATCTAGGTGAGCACAAATTATTTATGGATTCCTTTGGGCGTATATTTAGGATGCTGATGTTCGATATACTATCCGTTTTTTTTCAGATTAATCACTGTTTGATAATTATTGCGAAATTCCCAAAAATTTTCGTTTTCTGAAATCCGGAAAAATATATTGTGGTACACTTTTGTTCACGCCTACAGTGCAATTTTTAATAATCAAACCAATATACCTTAGAAAATACTTTTTACAGGCATGTTGTTGTACATCAAACAGTTGTTAATATTTAATTAGTAGCTGTGTCTTGGTCTATAGCTACAAGTCAGACTTTTAATTGGATAGAAGCCACGTAACTACATATATAATAATATTTGTTAAAAATATGAAGAAAAATTTCTTACAAAATCCCTTGTAATTTGCTAATACGAGAAAGCATAAAAGAGACCTTTACCTGCCCTCGTTTCTCGTCCTTAGAAAATTTTTTCATATATACATACATAT